>NC_052475.1:18969335-19014164 GCF_009730915.1 Dioscorea cayenensis subsp. rotundata | reverse complement strand
GGAAACCAATCTACCCTTAACAAAAATTGATGGCAAAAAACTTTCCTATTAACACTAATTGAATTACAACATGCATTTAATTTTTTTTAAAACAATTTCTTTTGATTGAAATTGCTTTATTTACTTAATGATACTTTTTTTAATTCCCAAGGGTATAAAAATAATTATCAAATGCTATGTTTTTCTTAAAATATTATCTATTGGTCTCGTGTTGGTTTCTTTTTCTTTTTTTCTGTACTTCTCATATTTAATGTAATACAAAAATAAATATTTTTTTTATACAAAAAAAGTTTAAAAAGTTTTAGAAACAATTTTCCACTTTTCATAGAATATCAAATTTGATTAGAAGTTCTTATTGATTTTTTAACGTAAAACCAATTTAATGCCTTTAACAAAATTAATGCCAATGAATCCTTTTTATTAACAACACCACAAAACAAATAAATAGAATTAAACATCTCCCATTACTAATATCACATTTAATACAAACAAACATTTAAATGCAATAGAACAAATTTTAAAAAATTCAAATTTTTTTCTTGAAACCCTCTCAAAGTAGATTATACATCTACTTTAAATATATGTTTAGATGTATAGATGTATAGATGTAAAGATAACAATGGAAACTCTAATGCTATAATCACATAACCCCTAGAATGGAAACTGGCAACATACTATACTTTATTTTTGAAAGGTCTCATGAATATTTATTAACCAATTAAATTTTTTCAATTATTAATGCCATATTTAATATAAATAAAAATTTAAATATAATAAAAATATTTAAAATTATTCTTTGAATCACTTTGAGAGCAGATACATCTATATTAATAGTATGTATCGATATAGATTATTATTATTATTAAAATTATTGTTGTTGTTGTTGTTGTTGTTGTTGTTGTCGTTGTTATTATTATTGCTATTGTTATTATTATTATTATTATTATTATTATTATTATTATTATTATTATTATTATTATTATTATGATTAAAATCTAGTCTTTTATCTTCAAGCTCATTGTCCTATAGTCTCTTCCTAACATGATTGTTGCCCTTTGCGCACCTTAAGACTTGAGATCCACCACCAATGATGATCATGTGCTCCTCTTCCTCCAAATCTGGAACCTTAGTTTCCAGATCTTTTATCATCATCTATGCCATTTTAGCATTCTTAATTCTATTATGATTGCCCTATGATGCGTAGCACCTAAAAGAGAGGATAGGTTTTCTGGAACGGATGAGGAAAAGAGGGAAGGAGGAAGAGTAGAAGTGGGAAAAGAGGAACAGAGAGGAGGTTAGAGGATAGGGAAAATACTTCTCTGTCTTCTCATAGTTGCTATTGTCTTACTTATAAAGCACGGTTACATCAAACAGACTTCCATATCTTAGGCTATTGGCTAATATAGCATAGTTATTTAGTTAATTAATGATAAGGTTGGTTGTGCCAAATTCTGATTGGCTAGCATCACCTCGTGCCTACTTATCAAGTTACGATGTAATCTCGGTATTTGGTATTCCGTATCTTCTTTTGATCGGTGCTTTCACTTTTCCATGTTGGTGTGTCGGTTGGTGTTGCGCTCAATTCGACAGTTGATGCAATAATTGCCGCCCCTCTAGGAAGCACCTTGTCCTCAAGGTGTAGTTCGGGACGTCACGGTGGAATCTGATAGGGGTTCCTAATTTGGGTCAGACTCTAGCTGGCCTTCCCAAGAGACCAAGAGTTGTGTGATTAGGCATCGTCGGACTAGAATGATGTGCGAACAAGTACATTTGCCAGTAGAGCAAGAGGTTTGTCATTCATGAAATGAGAGGGAAGAGGGATGGATTGGTGAGTGGGGTCACCGTGACACCTTTTGAGCTTTGAAACATGGAAGACATCATGGATACATTCATATAGGGGAAGGGCGAGGTGAAAGCTTAAAAAAGAGGTTTTTTGTACCCTTTTGTGTCATTCCCTTGGGTGATGGTGGTGCGCATCAATTCAGCATCATCTTAGCTTAGGTCTTGGTGGCATAGGCTACCTGACATATGCATGCAAGGACGCAAAAGGGGCCATAGAAATGCTGGGAAAGCTTGTGGTTCTTGCGGTGGGCGATTGTGGTTTGGTTGTGGAGTTGGAGTCACAGAAATACCCAATCGTTGACCTAGAAGGAGATATCATGTCGCTTTGCATTGGCTCGTTATTGCATATACTGTTGAGTGCCCTAGAGGTTCTCATGGAGTGTGTTCATGAGAGATGAGCAGTTGAGGAGGAGCTCATCCACTTTGGCGATGGGGGAGGAGCCAGCAAGATAATCCAGTAGGGAGGGCAGTCGCCCGAACATGACCTCGTACGGAGACATTTGAATGGCGGACTGCCATGTGGTGTTGTAATGCCCCTCGGCCCACGAAAGATAATGCAACCATGTGTGATGTTCGTTGGCAATAAAGCAATGGAGATATTCTTCTAAGCAACGGTTTAAAACCTCTGTCTAGCTATCGGATTGTGGATGGTAGGCACTACTCATGGTGAGGAAGGTGCCTTGAAAGCGGAAGAGTTCTTTCCAAAATGCACTAACAAAGATGGGATCATGGTCAGAGAAGATAGTTGATGAGAAACCATGCAAACGTATGATGTCTTTGTCGAAGGTGGCAACAACTTGTGGTGCCGAGAATTGTTTTCCAAGAGCGGAGAAGCGCGTATGCTTGGTCAGGCGATCAATAACGACCATAATGGTAGTTTTGCCGAATGAGGAGGGTAATTGTGTGATGAAGTCCATGGACAGGGAATCCTAGACTTTGCCTAGAATGGGTAATGGTTGGAGAAGGCCTTGTGGGGGTAGTATTGAAAGATTTAGTAGTTTGGCATGTCAAGTAGCGGCAAATGTAGTCACACACTATCTAGAAGAGCTCTAGCCAATAAAATGTGCTGGAAAGACTAGTGTGTGTGCGGTGGACGCTAGCATAGCCGCTGATAGGGGATGAATGGTATTCAGCAAGGATCAAAGGTTGTAGAGCCGTTTCATATGGAATAAGAATCCCATCTTTAATGGTGTAGCTTGGATGGTTTGCTGGTTTCTCCAGCACAACATTAAACAAAGAGGTTAGTTTTGATTGTTGTTGGTAGCTTTGACGCAAGGCATCCCATAATGCGGTAAGAGGACATGAGATGGTGAGAAGTGTATTTAGAGAAAGATCACGGAGCCGAGAGAGAGCATCAATGGGTCCTTTGAGCAATCTCGGTCGGTATAAGATGTCGAAGTCGAATCCAAGGAGTTTAATAATCCAATACTGTTGCTCTATTGTGCTAATGGTTTGGTGCAGCATGGCTCGAAAGCGTTGGTGGTCAATGACGACAGTGAAGAGATGGCCCAACAAATATTGTCGCCACTTTTGTATGGCTTCTATAATGGCATACATCTCCCGGTTGTACGTTGAGGATGTGGCTAACCGTAGAGACAGTTGCAGGCTAAAGAAGACAAGCAAGCGGTCCCTTTGGGAGAGAACAACACCTACGCCTGTACCGGAGGCATCCGTATGAACCTCGAACGGAAGAGAGAAATCGGGCAGCTATGACACAGAAGTGGTTGACATCGCTTCCTTGTGCTTTTGGAATGCCGAGTGGCTTCTTGTGATTAGAGGAAAGCGTCCTTCAGTAATAGGGTGGTGAGAGATGCTTCGACGGATGCATATTGGCGAACAAAATGAAGGTAGTAGCCCGTTAAGCCGAGGAAGCCCTGCAATGAGCAAGGCATTTTAGGATGGGTCAATCATTGATGAGTGAAATCTTAGATGGGTCGACCGCTACGTCTTGGGTGGACATGCGGTGACCTAGGTAGCCGATTTCCCAACTACCAAACTCGCACTTCTGCTTCTTAGCGAATAGGTGATGTGATCATAATAAGGAGAAAACAGTTGATAGATGATGAAAGTGTGGGTGCCAGTTACAACTATAGAAAAGGATGTCATCGAAGAAAACCATAACATAGCGACGGAGAAAGCCCTTGAAGACCGAGTTCATTAATGCTTGAAACGTTGATGGGGCATTTGACAACCCGAAGGGCATAACCTTGAATTTATATTGACCCTCATTGGGTCAAAAGGGGGTTTTCTCCATGTCAGGGGGTTGAATTCTGACTTGGTGATACCCTGAACGGAGATCAAGCTTGGAGAAAACCTGTGTGCCAGCGATCTCGTTGAAGAGTTCTTCAACTATGGGGATTGGAAACCTATCTTTTATAGTGACAGCATTCAGGGTGTGGTAATTAACACAAAACCGCCACGTCCCATCGGAGTAGGGACTGGTGCTCCATGTATGATGTCCTCTGCGATCATTTTAATGATGATGCGCTCAAGCTCTATCTTCTGGTAGTAAGGGTATCAGTATGGTCGCACACTGACGGGTGGGGTGTTCAAGAGGAGAGGAATTCGGTGGTCGAAGGGACAGGCTGGTCGAAGACCTTTAGGTGTGGCGAAGATGTTGGTAAAAGAGTCGAGGAGGACTCAGAGAGGGGATAAGAAGAAAGATGGTGCAGTTGAAGCAGACTTGGTGTCTAAGTGAGATCCAATTTCCCAACAATGAGGTGCCAAAATTGTGCTGTGGGCTAAGTCAAAACATGTTTGGAGAAGGTAGCTGGTGTGATGTAGTTTAGCTCAATTTGGGTCAAACCATGCAAGCGGATTCGGTTTCCTTTGAAGTCAAATTCCATCTACATGTTGCAATAATCAAAGAGGATCAGTCCTAATCCCGGGAGCCATTAGACTCTGAGGACAAGATCAGTGCCTTAGATCGGGAGGAGGACTAGGTTAAAGGAGAAGGAAATGTTACCCAGGTTGAGGGCCACTTGACGACATTCACCACTATACCCTAGCGAGTCACTATTGCCAATAGTCACCCTGAGGTAAGGGGATGGATTCCTGGTGAGTCCGAGGTGTTCGGCAAGGCGGCCTTAGGTGAAGTTATTTGTGGAAACACCATCTATAAGGATCACCACTTAATATCCGTTAATGGACCTAGTGAGCTTGAGTGTTGAACATGCTATTTGGTTAGTGAGGGCATGGGAAGGGGATGCAGGGCGTGAGGTCGGAAGCGTCTTCTATGGGGACGACGGGTTCGATGGTGGTGTGCTCAAGAATGGTGTTACGGAGCTCCAATGATTCCTCGTCATACATGTCAACCATTAGGCAAAGAAACTGAGCTGGTTTGCATTTATAGCTGGGAACGAAGCGGGCATCACAATTAAAGCACAAGCTCTGCTCACGGCGTGTAGCCATCTCGGTTAGGCTTAGCCATTTAATGGGTAGCATGGCTAGCCGGGGTCCGTCGGAGAAAGGGGATGGAGTAGTGGGCGGTGGTCAATCGGGTGTGAAACAAAAGTAGCCAGAGGTACATACCTAGCATTGCATTTGTCTTCAACGATCTTGGCTTTGCCAATAGCTTTATGAAGGTTGGACAGGCAAAGTAGGTAGAGTTCCCATTGGATGTCCTCGCCGAGGCCTGAGAGGAAACAGTTCAGTAGACTCTTGTAAGAGAGATGATAGATTTGAGAGGAAAGGCATTCAAATTCTCCCATATACTTGAGCATTGTGATGCTCTGTTTGAGTTTAACAAACTGAGCTTCCGGGTTGGTGAACCCTGATAGATAAAACCGGAGCTCGAGATGGTGAGATAAGGCCTTCCATGTTAAGAGTTGGATGGTGTTGTGCATCCACTAAAACAATTGAAGAACATCCAGGTCATGTAGAAGATGACCATAGTTACTCATTGGTCGGGTGGGACTTGATGAAATGTGAAAAAGAAAGAGATCTCCAGTTCTGGTAGGCGACCATTGGTGGAACATGAGGGTACAGTTGTATGTGTGGTGAGTTGGTTTGTAGTTGGAGGTGGTGTCCCAGGAAGTGGTAGCAGGGGTGTAGAGGCTTTGTCAAGCTTGGCCAGCTTGACCATCATGTCATCCATAACTGTTTGTTGGGTATCCAAGGACTTATGTAACATCTCAAAACCATCAGAGTGTTGTTGTATCGAAAAGGTTAGAGAGTCCATTTTGGCATCCTATTTAGCGATGAGGTCGGAGAGCCTGGAGAGTTGTTCATCAACAGTCAGTAACCTTGTCAGCATTCCTTCCGCCATAGAATCAATGAAAGCACCAGTTAATGTGTAGGTTTTCTGGAACGTATGAGAAAAAGGGGGATGGAGGAAGAGTAGAAGAGGGAAAAGAGGAACAAAGAGCTAGGAGGTTAGAGAATAAGGAAAATACTTCCCTGTCTTCTCATAGTTGCTATTATCTTTCTTATAAAGCACTGTTACATCAAATAGACTGCCATACTTAGACTATTGGCTAATATAACATAGTCGTTAGGCTAATTAATGATAAGGTTGGTTGTGCCAAATTCTGATTGGCTAGCATCATCTCGTGCCCACTTATCAAGTTATGATGTAATCCCGATATTTGGTATTCTGTGTATTCTTCCTATTGGCAGGCTCACTTTTTCGTGTCGGTGTGTCACCTAGTGTTGCACTGGACGTGACAGTTGATGCAACACCTTACCTTTGTTTTGGTCTTCTAAATCTTTGATTTCTAGCTTTGTTCTGCATCTCTATTTGGGGTTAGTGCTTCATTCGCATTTCATAATTGTTTTGGATTAGTGTTAATATTTTATTCATGTCTTAAAAAGTGTTAAGAAGTTGAGCAGTTTGTATCAAAATCAGAACAATGAATGCCGACATAAGTTCAACATGCAGTTTTGAGCTAAAAGATTAACACTTAATTACTATACCACATTAAAATTAGATGCTTATAATTCTCAAAATAGTGGCGATGGCAAGGCAAAACTTAAAAGAAAATTTTATTTAATAAAATAATTATCTCCGATAAAAAATAATACAATTTTATTCAATAAAATAATTATTTTCAATAAAAAATAATACAATATCTAGCCACATTTTAATATATGTCAAAAAAACATATACTAGAAGATAAAAAATAATACAATTTTATTCAATAAAATAATTATCTTCAATAAAAAATAATACAATATCTAGCCACATTATAATATATGCTGAAAAACATAAACTAGAAGTTGAACTAACCACATACGACTCTCTACATAGTCATCAACTTAAATTTTTTTACTAACAAAATTTGCTATTAATTTAATAAAAGTTTTAATTTTTTTTATAAATTTTAATAAAAACTTTAAAATTCTAGTAATTTTGTTATAAATTTAATAGAACTTCTAAAATTTATAGTTTTTTTTAATAAATAACTTATACTTACCATACCACATCATCACTTTAAACACCCCCTTAATTTTACAATCCCTAAAAACCGATTCCTTTTAAACCCAATGTTTTTCAAACTCCCAAAGCGTGTAACGGTAGTTAACGGAGTGATTTTTAAATTTTATGGATGAAAATGCCCTTGCATGGGAAGTTGTGGCTGCATCCATTTCGGTGGTTTGAGAGGAACTGGGGGGGGGTGGATTTCTTAGGGTAACCCCAAGAGACGAATTTACTGGAGCCGTATACTTGTTTTTTCTCAACTCGCGTCTTCAACTTTTCTCTTTCCGAAGTCGTCTCTACCGGCACATCCTCTGTAATTTCAGCTTTTCCCTTTCCACCGGTGTCTCGAATGGGAAGTCCCATGCAAGTATTTGCCATTTCATTAGTTTGCAATCTAAGGTATTGATTATGGCTTTATATTAACTATTCTGTTACAAAGAAAGATTTTTCGGTTTTGTTTTGTGGTTCTGTTTTTATTGGAAGATATTGAAGTCTGTAGGGGGATTTCTCGGTTGGGGATTGTTAGTCTGCAGACGATTTCACGGCTAGGGTTTTCTTTGTTTTACATATTCTTTTGTATACACTATCGAAATAGTTTTTTTGATTGTTATGATTTGTGTAATGTTTATAATGTACATTTCCCCTTTCATTAGATATGGTTGTAGTTTTACAAATGAGGTTTAAGTTTCAGAAATGAGAGGTTACCGTTTAAATATTGTTGTCTCTGTTTAAGAAACTAGGTCTCTGTTTAACAAGTGATATCTCTGTTTACGAATTGAGAGATTACCATTTAAAACCTTATATTTCCGCTTAAACATTTGTGAATACTGCTAGCTGAATGTGTTGTTATGGTCGCAGGCTTGTGATTATGGCAGTCAACCTAGTTAATGGGCGATACTACTTGACACTGGTAGTGGAGACCTTGGCTGAATTGAAAGTTCACATGACCCCTCGACACCGGGAGATCATCCGAAGGACACCATTTGAAGCATTTACTAAGCTGGAAGCTATATTCCAAGAGAGGGCCCTTCTTGATTCTCTATTGCAAAGGTACGATGGTCACACCAATAAATTCAAGATCGGGGAAAGCCTGCTGAGTTTCAAGCCTGAAGATGTGGCCCTCGTTCTTGGTCTGCGTTGCGATGGAGACGCAGTCGTGTTTCAGAAAAAGAAAACATGCTCAGCTTTTGAAGAGAGGTATTTATCAAAAACTTACGAGAGACACAGAGACTCCATCAAGAGCACTCTTGAGCAACTCGTTGGACAAAGGGGAGAAGAAGAAAATTTTGCCAAACTCCTGATGATGTACCTCATGGATACAATCCTCTTCCTAAATACCTCATGCTCGGTTCCAAACTGGATCGTTGATTATGTCGATGATCTAGATGGCATGGGGCGATACGCATGGGCGCAGGAGACACACAAGTGGCTTATGGAGGACATTCCACAAGCAGCCGCTCGAGTGCAAGCTAGATGCGTGGGGAAGAAGACCAACACATGGTATATTAAGGGTTGCTCAGTCGCGCTTAACATCTGGTTTTACGAGCTGACCGGAACCGAAAAGAAAGTCTGTTTCGGCAAGATCCCAAGGATGTTGTGCTACGGTGAAAATACTTACCGGAAGCAAGCGACGATAGAAATCGTTTATCATCTCGCGAAGGAAAAGAGGTAATAAATCATGAACAATGTGTTTAACAGTAGTCATTAACATATTATTTAGCATTTAACTGTGTTTATTTACTGTTTAAAACGTGTTCTTCAAAGTTTAAACATTTTGTTCTCTGTTTACGTTTATGCGATAATGTTTAAATATATAAGTTAAATGTCTAAATATAGTTTTTATTGTTTAAACTGAATGATTTTGCTAAGATTGTTTGGTTTACATATGTTAGTTTCCTGAGCTGGTTCCGGCGAATGCTGATGAAGATATATTTGTCCTGGCCAACCGACAGGTGGATGTTATTGCTCCAAAACCACTTGCTCAAAGGCAAGATGAGAGGGCAACCTCTTCCGTGAACGCTCGATGCCATTCTCCTACTTCCAACCCAACACGCGCACGTATTCCTCGACACCGGAGAAGCCCTCCCCTACCCTGCCAGATTGCAACACCCACCCCGACCACGACAACACAGTCCCCCCGATGATACTAGGCGACGATGTCACTACAACTCTTCTACATGCATCCCAGATATTGATGACCTAATTCCCTCGACTTATCGCTCTGGTTGAGGTATTGGAAGGACGGTCACAATCGACTGCACTGTCCCTCCAAAGAAATGAAGCACCCGGGACGGACGAGGCATCGGAATTTGATGATGATGATGACATCATCGGGGCGGCCATTCCAAAACGGCCATATTCAAAGAGACTTGCAAAAAAGAGGAAAACAATAATGCCTATTTATCCACCGCCGGCTGACGATGAAACAATAGCAGCACCATCGGCGGCAGATGCTATTACCATTAATGACATGACCATCACGGTGGGGGAGATCATAGATGATGTTGCCATTGCCGCGGTTGATAAGATCGTTGACTCTGTTGTTAATGAAATCCCCAACCCGATGGAACCGGCGGCCGAAAGTGCGGCATCAAAGATGGACACAATCCCTGAAGAACAAGAACCAGCTAAGATTGTTCCTCCCGTTGATACTGTTGCCGTGGCCACGGCTGAGAAGATCGTTGACTCTGTTGTCAATAAAATCATAGTCACGGTGGAACCAACGGCAGACTGTGTCGCATCGAAGACAAACACATTCCCACAACAACAAGAAGCAAGTAAGGATATGTCACCAGTTGATGTTGTCGTCGTGCCCGCATCGAAGGAAGATGCTGCTGGTGTTGAACACCAACAACCATCAACAATAGTGCCGCATGATGATCCCAAAATAGCTATTGATGAGGGGCAAGGGAACGCCACCGCAATGGCAAAGAGAGATATGATCCTTGCCATTTAAACATTAGATGAAGTTCGGAAAGTCTTTATTTCGAAGAAGAAAAAATACGTTGGACAATCGCGCCTCAACAAATATGAACAAGAGTTGATAAGGATCTTCCTAAACAGTATTATAATAAGTTAAACAATGAGGTAGATAGTTAAACACAAACAATAATATTTGCACATTTCTAAAATGTTTTAAAGGATAAGACCAATTCTTAAGTGTAAATCAACATTCGAATACTTTATGGAGTCGACCATTTTCGTCACCGGTAAATGCCGAGCTTCTTTGATCCAAGCATTGAACAACTCCACGATATTTGAATACATCTCACCCCAACATTCATCTCTGAATAGATAATTCAACCAATGTTCCATATCCGATTTATTAATCAACTAGTGATGGGCTTCGGGTGATGTGGCCTGCAGTTCATTCACGGTATCATCGCACTCTTTAGCCGTGGATTCCCACTCAATATGAAAGTATATAGACCAGCACTCCTCCCTAAATGCCTTCCCAAGTCTGACGTTGGCTTTCATAAAATTGACCTCCAAGTGACGAACACAGTATGCATGTGGGAAAGAAGGGAATACTCTCGCAATAGCGTTCACAAGGCCCTTGGATCTGTCCGACATGAATGTAATTATCTCATGGTAATCTCCTTCCTCATATAAAGCATCACCTAACTTGGATATAAACCAAGTCCAATTGGCATCGGTCTCATTGTCAACAATACCAAAGGCAACGTGGAAGAAACCATTGTTTTCATTTTTACTTGTGGCACCCAGTAGAGTACCCCGATACTTTCCAAGGAGGTGGGTACCATCAACAAACAGCAGCATCCTGCAAGCCCTCTTGAATCCCACAATACACACTCTGAAAGAAAAGAATACACGTTTAAAATGCTCACCGTCTCTTTCCACAATCGCAATGCTGCCGGGGTTTGTCTCAACCACCTCATCCATGTACCAAAGTAACAAAGCGTAGCTAGAGATGTCGCTGTCGTCAAGGACCACCCGGGCATGCTCTTTGTATGGAATGTGGACACCATGTCCCAGCAACATATCCTTGTGAATGTCGATGGCTTCGTCCAAGGGCCGGTCTTTTAGTTTCTGAATCACTCGTGCACTTACCCATTTTTTGGACGCTTTCGGATGTGAGGCTGATCCTAGTCCACCACCGCAAGTGTGTGACGGGTTAATTGTCTTTATTCTGAAAGTATTTTTATTATATTTTTTATGCATGAAGGCGCCATTCATAACCAACGGTAGCACATTCCACAGTCACCCGGTGTTTTTCATTTTTTATGAATTTGTCTTCAAAATTCCGTTTGATTGCAAAATTTTGAAGTGCGTCCCTCAAATGTTCAACACCTTCAAAACGTTGTCCGATATCCAACGACAACACTTCAGAATGATCTGACGAGGAAGAAAGGCATCCCACACCCTCAGGATCGCCATGGGGTTGACCAGGCGCTCTCGCAGAATATGAATTTTTGCCAACATTTCAGTTTAAATGAAAAATATCAATATTTTAAGCAGAGACAAAATGTGTTTAAATGATAAAATCAAAATTTAAAATTTAATGCAAATATTTACATAATGCCAAATAAATTAAACGAAGAAGATAAAGTTTAAATGAAAACGCAATATATTTAAACAGAGATTAGAAAAGTTAAACACTAATGAACTTATGCAACTAGATAAACATAACATAGGAGAATCTTCACAACGAAAAAAACTCGTTTTCAATAGGATTCGACAATGGAACATCGTCTGTCTCAATAACAAGATCGACTACAACACTATTGAAGATGGAGTACACGTGACACATCCGCTGGAAGTCGATATCGTTTTCAATTGGACAAACCATTTTTGTCACATATCTCAGCTAACACCAACTCCTAAGAAGTCAGCACCGTGAACATTAGCACTCTTCCCTCCCCGTTGTATCTAGGAATACCACAAAAACTCTATATAATATAACGACAGAACTCAAATCGAACAAACCAAATGAGGAGAAGAAGAAGAAGAAGAAGAAGAAGAAGAAGAAGAAAAAGAAGAAGAAGAAGAAGATAATGATGATGATGATGATGATGATGATGATGATGATGATGATGATGTAAACAACCTTCTAAACTTTGTTTCACAAAAAACAAGAAGAAAGGAAAACAAAAAAAGTACACAATTGTATGCATAAAGGTCAGACATGATGTGATTGGCCGGTATTTTTCCCACCATTTTCAAAGGCAAAAAAGGTATTTTTCCCACCATTTTCAAGGGCAAAAAGGGATAATCCCTAGAGACAATCATTACTGGCGCCGGTTATACTTTTCTTCCTCTTTTCAACACTTCAGCTTTTCTTTTCTGTCGGGCATCCTTGGCTCGAAGTTCTTCTTCGCTTTCCACCATTGTCTAGAAGAAATAGTCGGCATTTCATCAATTTGCAGTGTGAATTCCTTGCAAGCGACGCACAAGTGGTTGATGGAGGACGTCCTACAAGCGACCCCTCGAGTGCAAGGGAGATGCGCCGGGAAGAACGCAAACGATGATAGAAGCCATATTGTCATCGCTCGAAGGAAAGTTCTCACCTTATCATGAGTCTCTGTTTAAATGTCAAACTACTATGTTTTCCAAATGTGATTTAGTGTTTAATCTATTGGTCCACTGTTTAAAACCTTTTTATATCATTTAAACACATATATAAAACCTTTAAATATTATCATTTAATTGTTTAAAAATATATGTTATCGTTTAAATTGCATGCTTTCACTAACATTGTGTTCAAGATGGATTTTTTTCCAAAGCCTAGGAGAGACACAGAGCCTGTATCAGCAGAGGAGAAAAGAAGAAAAATTTAACAAGCTCTTGATAGTGTATCTCATGGGTACAATCCTCTTCCCAAACATGTCCTGCTCGGTTCGGAATTGGATAGTTGACTATGTCGATGACCTACCTCCCATGGGACGATATGCATGGGAGCAAGCAACGCACAAGTGGCTGATGGAGGATGTCCCACAAGTCTCTGTTTAAACATCAAGATTTTATGTTTAACAAATGCGATTTAGTATTTGAAATATTGGTCCACTGTTTACGACCTTTTTATATCGTTTAAACACATATGTAAACCACTTAAATATTATCATTTTACTGTTTAAAAATATATGTTATTGTTTAAATTGAATGCTTTTACTGGCATTGTGTTCACTAACAGAGCCTCCATCAAGAGAACACTTGAGCATCTTGTTCACTGTTTAACTAGTTTCGATATCGTTTAAACACATAAGTAATCCGTAAAATATTTTGATTAAATTGTTTAATGTTATTATTTAAATTGAATGCGCCCCCGACGTTGTTTAAATATCATTTTCATTGTTTGGTTTCTAAGTTTATCTATTGAAAAACATTATCTCTGTTTAAACAAAATGTTTAAGTAAAACGTTAAGAGAGAATGTATCTGTTTAAATATCAAAAGTTGACACTCAAATAACTTTGTTTCATTTAAAATAATTTACACATTTACAATGCCCTCTGTTTAAATATCAAAAGTTGACACTCAAATAAGCGTGTTTCATTTAAATATTTAAACATTTACACTGCCTAGTAAGATCATATTTCGTCTATTAAGATCATCGATACCACGACCAGCATGAAGATTTCAGTTTTTCTCAACAAGTATCTCTACCTTCAAATGCTCAAGGCGGTTGCGAACATCAACTTGAACCTGTAAAATGTAGAACACGAACACTTAAACAATGTTAATCAAAGACACTGATAATTACATAGGTAAAATTATATTTAAACAAAGAGCGAGATATTTAAACGCAGATAATAATATTTTGCACAGTATGGAAAAGATTTTAAAGGATAAGAACAATTCTCAAGTGATAAATATCAACTCTGTCTTAAAGGATATGTCACGGTCATCCTCCTCTGGAGAATCCTCCGCAATCAAGCAATAAGTGAAAATTTTCTTATCTTGCCTAAGTCGAAAAGCCCGCTTAATTGCTTCCTCGTCATCCTCCACTGGAGAATCCTCCGCATTCAAGCAATTATGCGAGCATTTCGACCTGGGCAAGGAAAGATAGTTCAACTTGTTGATCTCAAAAATGTGGTCTGGCTGAAGCGAAAGTCCTGGATACATGAAGAAAAAACTCATCCGAGAAGAAGCAGAGGAGGGGGAGAGGGTGTCCAGGGGAAGGGGTCTTCCTTCTCATTTATGGTGTGAAGTCCACAAGCCGGTTGACACTTCAGATCCGAGGAAAAAAAGGGAAACGCACGGGGTACCGAGCTTTTCTCATTAACGAGGAAGGGGTCTTCCGATATTTATGTTAAATATAAGAACATTTAATGGCCTCATTAATTCTTGTGCACAGGATACCATAAACTTGCCATCTATCACCTACCAACACTTTAGTAACGAAGAAGATAAATATTTTAAGCAGAGACATAAAGTTCTTGAATGGTAAATTATAAATTTAAACGTTAATTCAAATAGTTACATACTGACAATTATATTAAATGAAGAAGACAATGTTTAAATGTAAACATAATATATTTAAACAGAGAAGGGCATAGTTAAACAATAAAGTTATACAACAAGATAAACATGAAAGAGAAAAATCTTACAATGAGAAAAACTCGTTTTCAGTAGGATTCGACAATGGCACATCGTCTGTCTTGACAAAATCAACTACAACGCATTTGAAAATGGAGTACACGTGACACATCCGCTGGAAGTCGACATCGTTTTCTGTTGGACAAACCGTTTTATATCCATCGGGTGTGATAAACTTCACCCTGACACGAGAAACATCAAAACCCCATCGCTCACATATCTCAGCTGAGCTAACACCGATTTTCAAGAAGTCAGCGCCGTGAAAATTAGCATTTGAATCGAAGAAATTCTCACCTTATCAGGAAATTGGCAGAATTCAAATCGAACAAACCAAATGAGGAGAGGAAGAAGAAGAAGAAGAAGAATAAGAAGAAGATTTGACAAAAAGCAAACACATGATGTGATTGGGCGTTTTTCTTCCCACCATTTTCAAGGGCAAAAATAAAATTTTATAACATGGACCGATTTGAAGTGAACGGTAGAGGGTAAAAGGGAACTTAAACAATAATGGAAGGGGTGTCCTGGGTTTGGCAAAGTTGGAAAGACTGTTTAGGAATATTTGAAATTCACGAGGGGTAAACAGTAATTTTCCCTTTAATATTTATATGATTAAATATTTTTATGACAAAAATATTTTTGTATTCGAGATATTATATTGTTTAAAAAAATAATTATAAAAATATTTTTAAGTTATAAAATTTAATAATTTAAATATTTTTATAATTAAATATTTATATGATTAAATATTTTTATGACAAATTTTTTTAAAAAATAATTATAAAAATATTTTTAAGTAATAAAATTAAATAAATTTTATATTTTATATTTTATTATTTATATAATTAAATATTTTATCATAAGTTTTTTATAAAATTAATTATAAATTTTTTCAAGTAATAAAATTAATTATATTTTTTTTAAATCATAAAATGAAAGAAATATTAAAATTTTTTGAATTTATTAAATTAATTAATTATTTTTATTTAAATTTATTTTAATGAAGAGTATTAAATAACTAATAATTATATGTAATGTGGTAATCTCACCAAATTGCTTACATGGTAAGTATACTTTTAAATTTACATCAAACCAAACAAAAAAAAAGGTAAATGCATCATTCCTAGTTACAACAAACCCGACAGGAATGATATAAGTTGAAATACAGTATTTTCATTTACACTACAATTTCACTAACAAACAACCAAACCTCTACATGGCCACATGGGTATAATGGAAACTTTGGCGACAGGGGGGCTGCCCCTCCATGTCACTTTGCCCTTGGTAAGAAAACAGTCAATAGCAAAGTCCTCTAGAATTATCTTCTGAATAAATCTGTGACCCTTAATTTCAAAGACAATGTGGATATTAAACATTATCCCAAAAAGGCGTAACTTAAGGTGCCAAAAATTAAGCTCCCTTCTTGATAATATATCCCAAGAACTTCAATGGCCGCCAATGGGAGTTGAGGTGACTACTGCTCCTTCTCATCACAAACCCATAAAGAAGGAGCTTGCAGTGTTCAAGATGAGGAAAAATCAAACTAAAATAGAGTAGATGGGTAGCCGTTTGAACTTTCATGCTATGCATATAAAAGGCACCATCTTTGATTATCAAATCATTATTGGTAAATATGATTGTGCATTTTTGCATAGTTCTCAGTATCAAAATATCCAGCCTAACATGTTTATGTGCTGGAAATACAATCTCCGAAGCCATCTATTTCCATTTCATTTCATTTTGGTTTTTTTGTTTTTTTTGCCAAGTGGTATGCCTTGTTATATGATTTTTCTTGTTTTCATTCTTTTGTGGAAGTTTACCAAGCCTGAAGCATTGTGGAAATTGGTGCAATTCAATACAACTTTGAGAGTCAATGTTTTAACAACCAGTACCACTATATATATATATATATATATCACTACTACATAACTGCACTTATGCAGCGGTTATAAACAGCTGCAAAAGGCCTTAAAACTGCTGCATAAGATCTATTGCAGCGATTTGGCAGCCGCTGCATCTGCTCCCGTTGCAATAGGTTATTGCAGCAGTTCTATACATTCTATTGCAGCGGTTTTACACCGTTGCCTAAGCAGTTCCAATTGGCACTGATTTTTGTAGCGGTTTTTAATTATGCAGCGGTTGCTTCATATACTGCAGCGGTTTATTTTGTAATGGTTATTTTATATAATGCAACGGTTTCATAGTACCTATTGCAGCGGTTTGTTAATACCTATTGTATCGGTTTCGTAATTTAAATTGCAGCGGTTTTGTAATATCTAATGTAGCGGTTTGGTAGTATATGTTGCAGCGGTTTGGGAATAGCTATCGCAGCGGTTATGTACAAATTACTGCAATGGTTTCATCTGATCTATTGTAGCGGTTTACAATATCTCCTGCAACAGTTAATAAAATCAATTGTAGTGGTTTTGTAATCTGTACCATTTTACAAATAATAATTTTAATAATCCAAGTCAATAAAATTATAACATTATCAAACATCATCCTAAAATTTAATAAACACTTAGAGCCAACAATATCACATTAAAATTGACAAAAATATTCAACAACATAAGAATTCAATGAGAAAACTAGTTAATACAAAAAATTTTTGAAGTTAATACAAAACAAGTCATCTTCAATATTTTGAGATGATACCAACAAATGTATAACATCATTGTCCCTGTAATTATAAAAAATTAGTTAATAAAAATAATAAGAAGAGACTTGTACGATACATACAATTTATATTACTTAATATAATAATAAAATTTGTTAAAGGAAAATGATACTATAAACTATATTCCACCATAATGACATTAACTAAAGTGATAATTATTATAAAAGAATACCTGAGGTTCATGGCTACTAGTAGAGGATATATTACGCGCACGTATTCCTTGAGTTGGTACATTATTAGCATCTCCTGGAGAACCAAAATTCAAATTAAATGTAGGAGCTTGGTTGATGTTCATTCCTGGAACCAAGCCTTGGAGCTGTGACATCATAGAAAGAAATTGTTGTTGCACAGATGATTGCAAAGATGATTTATAATCTGCCATTTGTTCTTCCATTTCTTTTCTCATTTCTTCTCTCATCTCTTCCTTCATGCCTTCAATAAAATTTTGAGAAACTTTTATAGAAGATTCACCACTAACTCCTTTTCCTTTCAAATCTGTTGGTGTAACACTCCTCCCATACAACATAGCTCGACCAGGTCGTGTCCCTCCCATCACCACAGAAAATGCATCAACAGATTGGTTTTCACTACTTTGTTGTGACTGCACAACTTGCATTTGAGACTGTAATAGAATAAAAACTTTAGTAAAAATTTATTTTGATGTTATATTGAATAAAAACTAAGATAAAATATCACATTCCAAAATCATACTATAAAAGCATATAAATAAATGGAATTCCTTACAATCTTCTCGCTAGTATCATCAAAGGACTCCTTGTAGGTCTTATTCGGTTGTCTATTTCGAGTTTCAATAAAAAGAGTGGTATTAGTTGGTACCTCATTGTTTTCATTTGCATCTTGCTATTTTAATTCCACAAAAAAAAAATAACCAACAAAACATAACTTTCATTAGCAAGGACTTGTACATGATACAAAAAGAATCAAATGTAGCACCACACATAGCAATTATCATACCAACAATAAAGATAATACAACTAGAAATAATTTCAAAAGAATACAAAATTAAATTCATCGATGATACTAATTATAATAGGTATAGTGAAGGTAACCAAAATAATATTAATCATAATAAGTGTAATCAAGTTAACCAAAACATTCTTAGAATATCAATTTAAAATAAAAACATAATTTTCATTAGCAAGGACTTGTATATGATCCAAAAACAAAAAAAATAAAAAACAAAAAACAAATGTAGCACCACACATAACAATTATAATACAAAAGATAAAACAATAAGAAATATTTTTTCATTCTATTATAGTCAAGGTAAATTCATTGGTGATAATAATCATAATAGGTATAATCAAGGTAACCAAAACAATACTAATCATAATAAGTGTAGTCAAGATAATCAAAACATTCCTATTATATCAATTTTAAAATACGAAAAACCATACATACACTTACCACTTGTTTTCATTGTTGATACTAATCATAATAAGTATAGTCAAGGTAACCAAAACAATACTAATCATAATAAGTGTTGTCAAGCTTATAAAAAAAACATATGTACACTTACCAGTTGTTTTCTTATCCTAGCAAAACTCCTTTTGCCCGCCGTATGCATATTAGTTTGCCTCTTTTCGATTATTTGTATTTATTTCGGTGATTCTCTACATAAAGATTTCCATTACTATTAACATAGCTTGGAGAAAGTAGTTTTGACATTATAAAGCAATTAAAAACTAAAAATTGTTATACCTTTGCATTTGTTGAATTCCAATAGTTCAAAAGTTCTTTGAATTTATCTTCTCCAATATGTTGTGGGCGATTCAATATTCTAAGCTGAGTATGCATTGGTAAGCATTAGATCAACAAATAATAACATTCACCTTCCTTTAGTTTTAAAAACTTTTTATAAGCTGAGTATGCATGTCTCTCAACACATTCAGAAAAATGATCTGCAGATAAACCAACCAACAACATTAAGTAACAAAGTAAACATCTGGTCTTATGAAACATGCATCTGCCACTCAACCACATTGAATAAGAATGCTTGTTTTTATTTTTAATGATTGTGAAACTGACATGAAAATTTGTAAGAAATGAATTACTACTAAGATGTTGGAAAGCACTAATACTCCAATAGCTCTTGGCCTCCAATCCTGAGCATGGACCATATCTTTTAGACTAGTGGTCATTTGCATCCCTAACTATTAGGAACAAACTTAATTCTCACATCCAATGAAGTAGAAAACAGATATTTATTGAGAGGAATAGATGGCAAAGAAATATCAGACTATAAAATCACTCACAGGCCATTCTTGGGCTCAGTAGATACATGAAGACTGTCATGAAATAGTAAAAAAAACAACAATGTGCTATGCAAGGAAGCGATCCAACCAAAAAGAATCAAGGAATTCAAGCACTAATCATGACAACTTCAGTGCATGATAAATGAAGAGATTGACAAAAGGGAAGCACAATAAAATTGGAACTCACTTTCTTCACAGATGCGAACCAGGAAAGTGTCACCCTTCGACAGGGCACTAATGGAGGGTTTCAAAGGTTGACAGTTGGAGAAGGAGAGGCAGCCGTAGAAGGAAAAGGAGTTGGGCGGGGATCTTAGCGGGGATGGCGAGGTGAAGGAGTCAGAGAAGGAGAAGGACTGAAAGTCGGAGGAGGTGCGACGGGGGATTGGGTTTTCTCAGCGTGAGGGTTTGGGATTGGGGTTTCTCAAAGTGAGGGTTTGGGAAAACAATACTATGTTTTTTTAAAAAGGGTAGAGATATATTTACTAATTTTATAATTTAAATTTATTTTTTTTTAAAATTAGATTCTGAGGAATTTTTTTTGATAAATCGTCCCGGTTTATCTTTATTTTTACAAGTGATAAATATTTTATTTTTGAAAAAAATAAAACCTTTAACAAATACCAAATAATAAATTTATTTAAAATTTTAAAAAAATAACTAATTCATTAGTTTAAAATAAGTCTCTTTTTTGCAAAATAACTAAAATTTTTAACAAAATAACTAATTCATATTATGTATAGTATTTTAAAACTGATTAGTTCTAAATAATTGCCGGAAACAATTGCTAAAAAAAAAATACAATTTAATAAACCATCAATTTAATTAATAAAATAATATAATATATATATATTATCATTGAAATTATATTTCGAATTAATGGTTTATGTTTATTAATATATTTATTATAAATTATTTATTAAATGTAATTAATTAATAATTTTTTTAAATAAAATTCATCAACATCGCGCCGATTCGCCCATTGTCAGTGGAGATTTTGAGAGGATAATCCTTGTTATGAAAATGCCCTTGGATTTGTCTTTAATTACGAGAATACCTAAGTAATGCCACTTTTATAGGTGTGGTCAGTGCAATGTATCTTGGCAATTTTAAGGGAAGGGTATTTTGGAGATTTTGTGATTTTGGATTTATATTCCTTTTTTAGTGTAAAGTTAAATATTTATTAATTGCGCATTAGTAATTAGTTATTACATAATGGTTTTAAGTTTTTCTTAGCTATTTTTGGTAATTTTTATGATTTAAAATTAAGTAAGTTGTTAGGAACTTAGGGTAAGAAAGGGAGAAGTTTGATGAATGATTTAATCTCTGTAATTTATTTTATTATATTTAGTTTTTAATTGGGTTTAGCCGAATTATTTGACCGTTCATTGGCAGAAAGTGGGAACTCATGGAACTCTAATGCATGAGTTCGGCTCTTATGAACCCATAATTAACCAAAAAATGTTCATTTTAACTATTTATAAAAAAATTAAAATTACAATTCTTATAAATATTTAATTTATTTTTTTATTTGATATATATATATATATATATTAAAAAAATTATGTATTTAAAATGAGAATAATACATTAAATAAATTTAAAAAATAATGAAAGCAACTCATTTATTTATTCATATAATTTATTAAACAAATGATATTTTTTTCTTATTTATTAAATTTATTGATTTTATTATCTGTAATAAAAATTTTATGAAACTTATACATGTTTATCTCATATGTAGCGGTTTTTAAAAAAATTGTTGCATATCATAACATATACGCAACGATTATAAAAAACCGCTGCATATCATAACCCATGCGCAGCGGTTCTTAATAACCGTTGCAATACAATGCATATGCAGCGGTTAAGAACCGCTGCTTGTTTTAACATTTGTAACGCTTGTATAACCACTGCATATATATCCTAATATGCAGCGGTTTTTGCAACGGATTGAGTCAAATGTAATAGTTTCTTGGAAAATTGTCTGCAATAATATAAAATCGCTACAAAACCACTGCAATAGATAACCTATTGTAACAGTTTTAAAATCGCTGCAAAGTAACCGCTGCATGACTGCAATTATGTAATAGTGTATATATATATATCCATAAATAGATTTTCTATTGTAATGATTGTTCCAGATTAATTACATCAGTGGTGATCTTAGAAAGGTTAGCTATTTTGACATCAAGACAGCAAGGAAAGCATGCTATTAATTTCTATCCTAGTAATCAACTTTGATTTGGGGGCTTTGGTCCAGTTTATTAGGTAAATTCAGATATATTAGCTATGTTGCAATAAGTTCATGATGAATTTGAAGTTTGGCAAGGATTGTTGGAAGATGGGAGGAGGATTGCAATGGTCTCTTGGAAAATCTCAGTAAGGGGAGTCTGAATTTCTTTCTGATGTATGATGGCAAATTAATATCCAGCACAAGTATCTTGTCCGTCTTGTTGGGAGTTACCTAGAGGAAGCACAGAGGTTGCTTGTATATAGAGTTCATGAAAATTAAAAGCTTGGATTGTTTCATATTTGATCAGTATCTGATCGATACTATGCTTATTATAGTCATAATTTATGGTACTGTTGGTATAGGGTTTTTGGATTTTTACCAATAGATTTTTTTTTTGTCAATAATTTTTTATACCATCACTGTATGACAATTTATTTGTAGCGAGCAATCAATATATCATATTATTCACAGGTAATTTGAGTTTAATAGAAATACATGTTTTTTTTATTATACATGTAATTTATATGGATTTTTAATAAATAAAATGAAAAAACTATATATATTTTTTGTCTAATATATCCTATGATGTTATGTATTGGTTGTAATATTAGATTATTATCTTGGAAAATGTATATCTTATCAAGTATGAACATCTTTTGCATAACTTGGTTCTTTTACCAACAACCTATTGGCCTATTGATACGGGGTCTCTTGCATAACGTTTTCAATTTTGGGAGACCCGACATCAAAACCTATATATGTAAGATGAGGGCACGGTGTTGTTGAGCTTATAGATGCGCTCGACATCAGTGTACATCCTTGACTATAAACCTTAAATGATGGTGATTATCAACTAATGTCAAAAAAATAAAATAAAATAAAATAAAAATAACTTCGTTGTTTCATACTTTATTATATATAAATGTGCTTTTTGTATGCTAAATTTAACTTTATTTATATTCCAATAATTTGTACTATTCTTTTTATTTTAAAATTTTGATATTATTAAGAGAAGTATATTATATGAAATATGGGTTGTCCGCTTATTAATGAAAATTAAATATATTTTGAATTAGTAATTTTGGCTTAATTTATATAATTTTAATTGGTTGAAAATTAATTATTAAAAAGAACACACGATATATAAATGTTTCTAGAAAATTATTAACACAAATTTTGGATTGAAATTACATGAGTATTTTCAAATCGAGAAGAATATTCTTGAATTAGGAAATTCAGTATTAAAAATATTTCTTTTTTTCTTTTTTTATTGTGGGAAAATGCATTTATTCATTCTTTTCTTTCGACGAAGTCGATAAACGACAAAGCGAAGGACAAACGGGTATGGAGATGCATTAATTATGATGACTTGACTGATAGGAGGATGATGGGAGGATGAGAAGAATTAGGGCAAGGATTAATGGGAGAAGATGATAGTGATCAGCCATTGGTTTTTGTTGGTTTTGGTTTCTTAATTTGAGTTTGTGTGAGCTTGAGGTGCATGTAAGGTTGCATGGATATTTATAGATGGGAGGAAGGTGGAAGTTAATAATTGAGGGGTGGTTTGGTCAATTTACTTGCATGGACTAATGTGACATGCCTTTTTTCTTGTTAATTTAAGGTGCTGTACTTTTCATGAAATTGTGGTCCTTGTTTGTTTGTCTATCTTTTCTCTTATTTAGAAATAATTGATGTGTGATTGTAAAATAATTAAGCTCTTTTCTTTAACATTTTTCATGTTTGCTTCACACTTATATCTATTAGGTTTGTTAACATTGGCTCGAAGAAATTCCAACGGATAAGCAAGTTCTTTTTTCTAATTAAAAATTAAAAGAAAAATATCATGATGATATTTTGACACAGTGAAGCATCCGAAGAATGTTGGCTTTGACCTTTACTTTTGTATGTAGCTCTGTCAATTTATTTTATGCTTGATTATTTAAAAAAATTTTACGACTTTTTTGAGATTTACCATATGGAGTGTATTAATATTAGAGCAATAACGGTTGGTCCACAATGAATCTATTGAATATTTGGACAAATTGTACAGTACAGTGTTCCTACAATTTTATGCTATATTTTGTATAATATCGTAATGTGCCATGTGTCACAACCCACCATTAGAAGGACTTTCCATTAGACAATCCACTAGTTGTCTAGGTTAATTAATTAATCTTATCTAATTCACTCATATACATAATTAATATTTTTTAAAAAAATAATAGTTCCAATTGCTTTGCTTCATCTAACCAGCATTAAAAGTTAAGTAATAAAAATATGTATAATATTAAATTAATTTGAGCTCCAATGTACCAAATATAAAAGTTTATTTATAACTCTATTTATACTAAATGATATAAACTATATAATACTTTTACTTTTAAGTACATAAAATAAATGTATTTTTTAAGCTATCGAACGCAAATTAGTTGTGGACAGTGTGATAAATTGATTGTGTTTTTGCACGTAGCAATAAATGACCTAATTACATAAATATTAATTTATATGAAAGTCAATATAGTGTAAGTATGGTACAAGGTCTATAACCAAAACAAATAAAAGCTAATGAGCTATTGAATTGTATCGAACTTAATTAAAAGTCAAGTCTAACCAGAACAATTGGTGATGAACCCGAGGAAACTACTGTCTTATATACATACATGAAAAACAAAACTCTAAAAGGCCACCATCTGAATCTTCTATGCAGCAACGGCATCAGCAACAGTAGCGAAAGAACCATCATGATAAACCCAAGTCTTACGTCCACAAATAGTAACCCCACCATAAAACCGACCAAGACAAACATGAATATTATCATTTGCTGCATATCCAAAATTCCACTGCGTAACAACCCAAACTGTCATGAGATATTTTGACATTTTGGGTTTTGCTTTGATGTAGATACCTAAAAAATGGCAAAATCAAATTTGAAACGTATAAAATAATTCGGTGTGATGCCACAACAAATAATGAACCTACAAATGATGTTAGTGTGAGACATACTACGAACAACCCTTGAAATTCAAATAGATCTACACCATTACCGGATGATCATCAGTGTGAAGAAAATTCAACATCATCAACTGATTCAAATAACAGTGAAGAAAGTGCAATTGATGTAACTCTAACATAAATGCAGGTAAATTGCAATCTTGATTTCCAAATATTATTTTTGCATAACTAGGCAAAACAAATCAATTGTCTTTTCCAAATAACCATGTTAATTATCATAGTTGACAACTCTGGATGACGAACAAAGAGAGGCCCAATGATTTTGAAGGAGTTGTGGACATTACCTCTTGAAAAGAAGGTTTTGGTCAGTGATAATCATTTGGGACAACTAATAGGGCTTGAGGCTCAATTGTTGGCTGGTTTTTTGGGTATGGTTGCACGATCTGGTCAGCAGATTGGCTTGCATTATCACAATTGCCAAAAAGTGAATATTTTAAAAGAAAAATTGGACAACAAGAAAACAAGACACCCAACCTTATGGAACCATTCGGTGGCAATGGGGAACAATTGGTTGATTTTTGGTATTTGAAGAAAGGAGAGATGAGAATAATTTTTTATTTATTTCATTTGGAGCTAATGTTATACTTATCATTTACTATGTCTTATTATAGAAATCCGAAAAAGTTGGGATTGCCTGTAGAAGGCAACAAAAATATATACATACTTCTGGATCAAAGAGTTTTGCAAGAAAAGAAAAGGAGATGGTAAGTAACTTGTAAATGCAATCATTCTTGCTAACTTTCATTGGTGTAATTATTATTGTCATTGTTATTATTATACAAAACTGTTGTCATTATTCTTTTGATCATGTTAAATGATTTCAAAATGATATGTTGTGATTGAAAGAAGTTTGTATTTAATTACTTATATGAAATTCATGCCAGGGGAAAAGTGGGACGATTTGAATTTTTTAGAGCAACACACACAAAAAAAGACGGATCTCATGTGAATGTACAAACAAAACAGATCATAGTAACAACTTGTTTTTATAATTTTTTTTCCCATATTGCTATTTCATTCAAGATGTAATTTTTGTTATGATATTTATGCATGAATGTAGGAAAAGGCAAATTAAATGTTAGCCGAACATCAAGGAGTGGATGAGGATGCACAAATGGTTAAAGCTAAAATTCTAACTTAAGTGATTGGAAAAGAAAGGTATGGGTGAGTCTGAGGACTTAGATTAGGCCCACCACCTAAAAACTATTATGGTTCTACAAGTAGCCATCTTTCTACTGCATCAACTAGCAACGCTGATAAGGGACGTATCGAGGAGCTGGCCTGCACATTCATGCAGAAATGGCAGGATGCGACCTAAAAGAGGGGTATTTTGGTCATTTTTTGGGTGTGGAGTTTATGGGTTTTATGGGCCTAACTTGATGAAAAATGGGTCAATAAACAAAAGTCATGAGCTTGTTGTACAAACTCGTGAGTCATACCAAAATTTGGCCAAATTCCATCGTTTAGGCCTGGAAAACCCTAATTTTGCCTTTTTTTTGTAATAATTGATTTCATTATATTTTAGACTAGAAATCTCTGATTTGTGAACCGTTTGAGTAATAAGATTTTACTCTTTCCCCAATTCCTGGCTGTCTTTGATCAACAGGTGTTGGACAGCTTGTTACCGGATATTTGACCGCTAATCAACAGGTTTTCAAGTATACCGTTGCATCAAACGTAACTGGCGCTCTACCTAAAAAATTTTAACAAATTGAGCAAAGAATCCAACAATTAGAAGAACAGCTTCAGAAAGAACATTAAGAGTACGGAAATTTAGTTAGTTTTGTGCAGAATCAATTTCCTGGACTTAGTTTTCTAGTCAGTAACATTGGCGGCTTAACATAACAATCCCAAGTATTTACATTCTTAAATAATTATTGTATTGCAAAAGTCATTAATAAATTTGAGGCAATCTCATATTTTTATTCATAGATTTCTAGCTCCTAATCATTTAATCCTAATTACAGAATCAATCTCCTAGAGCGGCTACCCCTAAAGCTAACATAGGTGGTTCATCTTCACAAGACTAGGTAGTTAAAAATTATAAAAGTTAATTCATCTTCTAACCATTAATTTTCCTCACAAGTTAATTTGATACATAGAATCAATTTCATGGAGCTCAATGAGAAAACTTATGGAGCAGAAGTCTGGAGTTTGGAGGAGTTTCTATATTCTACTTTTTTTAATATTGTATCTCTTTGTCATTGTTTTGGATGGATGGATGTCAATTGGATGGCTACCATTTTGATTTTTTTTTGGATGTATGACATATGCATATGCTTGATTAATTATATGTAACTTTTTTTTGTTGTATTTCTTTCAATGTTAATTTGTAAGTAACTAATTACTAGTTGTGTCATCATGTGATGGTTTTATATTGCTAATGTTAATTTGTATGATATTTCAATTCACAGCAATCTGTACAAATTTAGAGTGAGTGTATTCGTATATTTATCATGCATTAAACAGTAAAATAATACTATTATTTTGTAATATTATTTTCTAGGTGTGTTTTACACAAATGCCGGTGACTAATAATGAATTGGTTTCTAAATTTCACGGCGTTTAATTTTAAAAACGTCGGTAATTTCTAAATTTAGGCTGCAAGGGATTCGTGACGTTTTTAATAAAAGCGCTAGGAATTGTAGCGGCATTTTCATGAATAAACATCATCGTAATACCAGCGTTTTTAAAATGAACCCCTGCCAAATTTCAATATTTAGCCTATAAAATTGATCTTACTTTGCCGGCATTTTTGTTATAAAATGCTAGTATATTAGCGCCATTTGATAACAAAAAGCATTGCCCTTTCCCAATGATGGCATCACCCGCGCTATACGCGGCGTTTGAGAAAAATGTCAACAGATCATATAGCAGTGTTGTAAAACGCCGGGAAACTGTGGAATAAACATTGGGGAAGATCTAAAATGGTGTTGTGTACTATTCAATTTGCAATTATATAACATATATGTAGATATCCTAGCTATATAACATTTGCATTAAATTTGTTAACATAGAATCAAGGTTGATGTGAGCACGTGTAACCCTATTCAACTAAGCCAGAGTCCTTCATAAAGGATATGAAGCCCATCATTCTACGCACTTTCTGACAATTAGGAACAATATGCAAAAAATTGAAATGTAAGTTTATTTAATTATGATTAAAAAAATATAAGGATAAACTAAGTGATGCTAAGCATAGTTTCCATTTTTCTTTTATAATCATTTACATCAAAATCTATTCCAACAAAAGCTAAACCCATAATTTGTGAGGGATTCGAATAAAAAAAAATATCAAAGTCTTACCAATTAATTCTAAAATTTTATTTGTGCACATTCTTGATCATAATGTAAATTAGTACAAAACTCAGATTATTATGCTTTTAAATATGATAAAATAGATTAAAAAAAACATTTGGTAGAACACTCACTTGGTTTTCCACTATCTACAAATTTATCCAAATAAGAGCATATCAAACATATTTGATATTTGTAACAAAAGGAACATAAATTAACAGCAAATGAATGAACAATTGAATTATAAAAGTAAGAAAACTATGATAAACTAAATAATACTCACTCCGTTCCATTTTAGTTGTCACATTTTAGAGCTCTTCTTTATTTCTTTTTACTTGTCATATTAGAAATTTTGTGCAGCATTAAATATTTTTCAAATTTACCCTTTAATTTAATGTACTTGTACAATTTTCAATAAATCATAATCAACTAAGCATTAAATTATATACTCCACTAGTGAGGTTTTAAATAGGGGTAGTTTTGAAAAGTAATGGAATTTTTTAAAAATCATAGGTAACTAACTAACTTTAACCAACATTTCTTTATCGGTGTGAATTACATAAATGTGACAAGTAAAAAGAAATGGAGGGCGTAATATTATAGATATAGGAAAGCATAAAATTTTTATGTGAAAAACAAATTTATATAGAGAAGGAAATGTATTAGTTGTATTGAAAGAGAAATCAACTTTAAAATTTATTATTCATCTTCATTAAAATTCGCCCAATATGAACACCTCTATCATTTAATGTGCTTTATTTTAGGCTATTCATTTTTTTTTTGTACAATAGTCTATCCATCTTCCCATAAACCTAACATGTATGATTTAATAAGAATATAACTATTCATATACCAATTCACCTATTTTTTAAATTTATTTTTTAAAACTACTCACCACAATGTATATCATGCTAGGTTTCCTGAGATGGGGAGTGGGAATGTATGGGGAGTATTGGATTAACTATTTAGGTTGTTTTGCATATATACCGCAATAAAAGCCCATATTTCATTGTTTTCTCATATAAATGTGTAATGTTATTGTTTTTTTCACATATGCTCTTTCAAACAGTCGAATTTATTGTAATAATTATCACTTTCAAAAAATTATTAGTTATAATTGAAATGTCTTATTAAATATTTAATTTTAAATCAATTTAAATTATTGTCCATAATAAAATTAATGCTATTAAATCTTTTCTAATAATAATAATTAATTTACAACATGTGGTTTTTTTTTGAAATAGAATCTAAGAATCTATTGCTCTCGTATGTTTTTTAATTTTACATAATTAATACAATATCAAATAGTTTTAAAAGAAATAGGAAATATTTCCACTTTTCCAAAGACTATTAATTTTCATTGTAAAATATTATTAAATATGTAATGGGAAACCAATCTACCTGTGGGCTCCTTTTCTTTCCATCCGGCCTTTGATTAGGATTGACCGGATAAAAAGCATGGATCACAAATCAAATTTTAATATTTTTTAGATTTCAAGGGATTGTGGGTTCATGACTTCCATTAGGGGCAAGCCCCTAATGTTAATTACCCTGGACATTGTCACAGAAACCTCCGATTAAGAAAATAAGTGTGAAGAAAGAAAAAAGATTCTGACAAATAAATTTTTATTCATGAATTCATAGACTTTGTTGAAAGTACAAGAAGTTTGGAATTTAATCATATTGACGCAATAATAATTGTGGCCTCTTATCTCCTTCCGACTATTTCGCCGAAAATCGCGCTTTGGCTTTTGTTGACTTTTGGTCTTTGTCAACGGTCGAAGTATGCATCTTGAACATGACTTAAAAACTGGTGAAGTTGTGTCTTGGATATTTGAATTTGCATCTTGGACTTGATTTGGAACGTGATTTGATTCTTCATAAGCTTCGGCCTTCAGGCTTGTGATACTTTTTGTAACTTGTGAACTCCCCAACATTTTATCCTTGAGGTTGTTGAGCTCATTTGTTGATTTATTTGAAACTTGGAACTTGGACTTTGAACTTGCATCTTGGATTTGATTTGAAACTTGATTTAATTTTTCATAAGCTTCGGCTTTCATGCTTGTGAAGCTCTTTACAACTTGTGAACTCTTCAACACTTTAACTTTGAGGTTTTTGAGCTCATTTGTTGATTTGTTTGAAACTTGGAACTTGGAATTTGAACTTTCATCTTGGATTTGATTTGAAACTTGATTTGATTTTTCATAAGCTTCGGCCTTCAGGCTTGTGAGACTTTTTGCAACTTGTGAACTCTTCAACACTTTGACTTTGAGGTTGTTGAGCTCATTTGTTGATTTATTTGGAACTTGGAATTTGGACTTTGAACTTGCATCTTGGATTTGATTTGAAACTTAATTTAATTTTTCATAAGCTTCGGCCTTCAGGCTTGTGAAACTTTTTGTAACTTGTGAACTCCCCAACGCTTTATCCTTGAGGTTGTTGAGCTCATTTGTTGATTTGTTTGAAACTTTGATATTTGATTTTCACATCTTGGATTTTGATTTAGATTTGAAGCTGTGGATTTCCTATGTTGATGAATCATAAACTTGGTTTGACTTTTCATGAGCTTCAGCTATCATGCTTAGTGAGCTTTTTGCAACTTGTGAACTCTTCAACGTCTTAGCTTTGAGGTTGTTGAGCTCATTTGTTGACTTGTTTGAAACTTGGAACTTGGACTTTTTAGTTTGCATCTTGAATTTGATTTGGAATCTGATTTGATTTTTTTTATAAGCTTCGGCTTTCATGCTTGTGAAGCTTTTTGCAACTTGTGAACTCTTCAACACTTTAACTCTGAGGTTATTAAGGTCATTTGTTGATTTGTTTAAAACTTGGAATTTGGACTTTTCAGTTATCATCTTGAATTTGATTTGGAACTTGATTTGATTTTTTATAAGCTTCGGACTTCGGGGCTTGTGGAGGCTTTTGCAACTTTTTGAACTTTTCAACGCTTTAACAATGAGGTTGTTGAGCTCATTTGTTGATTCATTCGAGACTTGGTATCTTGGACATTTGAATTTACAACTTTGATTTGATTTGGAACTTGACTTGACTTTCCATAAGCTTGACTCTTGGACTTGTGAAACTTTTTGTGCAACTTGTGAACTCTTCAACACTTTAGCTTTGAGGTTGTTGAGCACATTTGTTGATTTGTTTGAAATTGGTATTTTGGACTTTGAACTTGCATTTTGGGCATTTGATTTTACCTCTTGGATTTTGATTTGGATTTCAAGTTGTAGATTCTCCATGTTGATGAATTACATACTTGACTTGACTTTCCATAAGCTTCGGCTTATGGGCTTGTGAAACTTTTGTAATTTGTGAACTCTTCAACGCTGTAGTCTCGAGGTCGTCGAGCTCATTTATTGATTTGTTTGAAACTTGGGTCTTAGACTTTGAACTTGCTCCTTGGGAATTTGATTCTGCATCTTAAACTTTGATTTGGATTTCAAGTTGTGGATTCTTTGTATTGATGAATCACAAACTTTGTTTGACTTTTCATGAGCTTCGGCTTTTATGCTTGTGAAGCTTTTTACAACTTGTGAACTCTTCAACTCTTCATCCTTGAGGTCGTTGAGCTCATTTGTTGATTTATTTGAAACTTGGATCTTTGATTTTGCATCTTTGATTTTGATTTGGATTTGAAGCTGTGGATTCTCTATGTTGATGAATCACAAACTTGGTTTGACTTTCATGAGCTTCGACTTTTATGCTTGTGAAGCTTTTTACAACTTATGAACTCTTCAACACTTTAACTTTGAAGTTGTTGAGCTCATCTGTTGATTCATCATTTTTTTTAAATGCCTTGATTTTGATTTGATTTTTTTTCTCTCTTTTTTTTTGTTTTAGAATGCTTGGCTTTTGAAGATCTTGAAATTTCTTCATCACTCTTAAGAGAGTCAATGGCCTCAAATAGGGTCCATGAGCTCAAAAAGGATTTTATGGGTTTTGGAATTTTTCATCACTCGAAAGAGAGTCAATGGCCTCAAACGGGGTCCATGAGCTCAAATAGAGTTTTATGGGTTTTGGAATTTTTCGTCACTCGAAATAGACTCAATGGCCTCAAATAGGGTCCATGAGCTCAAAGAGAGTTTTAAGGGGTTTTGGAGTTTTTCATCACTCGAAGGAGAGTCAATGGCCTCAAACAGGGTCCATCAGCTCAAAGAGATTTGTCATCACTCCAAAGAGAGTCAATGGCCTCAAACCGGGTCCAAGAGCTCAAAGAGAGTTTTATAAGAATCTTCAATAGCCCATCCGCTTCCGTGACCGTTAAGAGGCAATGAAGAGGCCCTCCAAAAGAGAGCAGTCGACATGCATTAGACATCACGGTAAGCTTAAGGGGGTCTTGTGAAATTACCAAAATACCCCTCATCTTTGCTAAAACCTTCCTTATTTTATTTTGCATTTAGACCCTCTATCTTTTCACATTTTTCACATTTTATAAAATTTTGCAAATGAACCCCCAAACTTTCATATTTTCATATTTTTCATGGCTTTTGCAGTTAAACCCTCGAGCTTTCATATTTTCACACATTTTCACAATTTTGCATATGTGTCCTCAAAAATTTTCTTTTCTTTCTTCTTCTTCTTTTTTTATGACGGTGTTCACAGTGAGTGAAAACGAATGAAAGATGCATATGCTCTTGTCTATGGGCATGATTTAAAGACAAATTATGCAGGGACGGGTCTAGCATTAATATATAAAAAGATTTTTGGCATGGGCATAGGGTGTACAACCAGAAAATGACATTTTTTCCTACGGCATTTTGCATGGGATTAACAACCAGGATATATATATATGTAAGTACGTCTTTGTATGAAATTTCATCTACCTCATTAAGATGAAGATTTTTATGGCATCTTGCATGTATCGAACCAAATCAGAACATGCTTATATATATATATATATATTTGTATGAGATTTTATATGATCATCTACCTTCTTGAAGTGATGAACTTCTCAAGGCTTATGAACGTTTCTTTGCTTGGCGCGTGTGAAGGGGACATCACCATTGTCGGGCATCTCCACGGGATCCTTCTTCGCCTTCATTTTCACAAATAGGATTTTCTTGCCAAGTCCCATGCATATTGAACGACTTCAATGACTTTCCAATGTCGGCCTCACTTTGGTGCGTGTAATGGTGACTTCCTTGTGGATACGGTGGAGAACCTCACCAAGATCACAGTAGTTGTAGATGAAAAGGGTGTAGGAGATGTGGTCGTTGATGTGATGCTCGTCGGCGTCAAAGATGATGCATATGGGATGGATGGCTGGATCATCTCCCTCCATGTCTCTCATTTTTTTTCTTATGGGTCCCACCATTAATGGAAGAAGCCTCTCATCCATGCATGGTAATGCTCATTTTTTCTTTTCTTTTTTAACCTCCCGGGTCCCACCATGGAAGAGGAACATTCTTCTTCATGCCTTTCCATGCTGATTTTGTTTTGTTTTGTGCAACCATTGAGAAGAAAAATGCCTCCCTATGCTCCTTCCCCTTCATCCCTACATGCCTCTTCTCTCCCTAAAAAGATCCGGGCCCCATAATATTGTTATTTTTAACCAAAAGATTTTTTTGTTTTCAAATATCCGGATTTTTCATTAGCATTATCCGAATATTTATTTTTATTATTATTATTATTTATTTTATTTTATTTATTATTTTTAATTTAATAACTCAAATTTAAAATTTATATATATTTTCTTTTAAATCCAAATTATGAGATAGAATCAGACTTTAATTAATATTAAAACTCCTTTCTCTTTTTAAGCATGGATAAGCTCAAAATAACCTTTATCCCCCTAAGTTTTATTTAGAGATAAAGATTAGGGTTTTATTCAAATTAAAACTCTTCCTTTTTTTTTTTCTATATAAACACTACCCTTAACAAAATTGATGGCAAAAAAACACTACCCTGTACAATAGTCTATCCATCTTCCCATAAACCTAACATGTATGATTTAATAAGAATATAACTATTCATATACCAATTCACCTATTTTTTAAAACTACTCACCACAATGTATATCATGCTAGGTTTCCTGAGATAGGGAGTGGGAATGTATGGGGAGTATTGGATTAACTATTTAGGTTGTTTTGCATATATACCGCGATAAAAGCCCATATTTCATTGTTTTCTCATATAAATGTGTAATGTTATTGTTTTTTTCACATATGCTCTTTCAAACAGTCGAATTTATTGTAATAATTATCACTTTCAAAAAATTATTAGTTATAATTGGAATGTCTTATTAAATATTTAATTTTAAATCAATTTAAATTATTTTCCATAATCAAATTAATGCTATTAAATCTTTTCTAATAATAATAATTAATTTACAACATGTGGTTTTTTATGAAATACTCTTTCATTGTTTTTTTTTTTTGAAATAGAATCTAAGAATCTATTTCTCTCGTATTTTTTTTTAATTTTACATAATTAATATAATATCAAATAGTTTTAAAAGAAATAGGAAATATTTCCACTTTTCCAAAGACTATTGGTTTTCATTGTAAAGTATTATTAAATATGTAATGGGAAACCAATCTACCCTTAACAAAATTGATGGCAAAAAAACTTTCCTATTAACACTAATTGAATTACAACATGCATTTAATTCTTTTTTTTTAAAACAATTTCTTTTGATTGAAATTCGTTTATTTACTTAATGATACTTTTTAATTCCCAAGGGTATAAAATAATTATCAAATGCTATGTTTTCTTAAAATATTATCTATTGGTCTCGTGTTGGTTTCTTTTCTTTTTTCTGGTACTTCTCATATTTAATGTAATACCAAATAAATATTTTTTATACAAAAAAGTTTAAAAAGTTTTAGAAACAATTTCCACTTTTCATAGAATATCAAATTTGATTAGAAGTTCTTATTGATATTTTAACGTAAAACCAATTTAATGCCTTTAACAAAATTAATGCCAATGAATTCTTTTTATTAACAACACCACAAAACAAATAAATAGAATTAAACATCTCCCATTACTAATATCACATTTAATACAAACAAACATTTAAATGCAATAGAACAAGTTTTAAAAAATTCAAATTTTTTTCTTGAAACCCTCTCAAAGTAGATTATACATCTACTTTAAATATATGTATAGATGTATAGATGTAAAGATAACAATGGAAACTCTAATGCTATAATCAAATAACCCCTCGAATGGAAACTGGCAACATACTATACTTTAGTTTTGAAAGGTCTCATGAATATTTATTAACCAATTAAATTTTTTCAATTATTAATGCCATATTTAATATAAATAAAAATTTAAATATAATAAAAATATTTAAAATTATTCTTTGAATCACTTTCAGAGCAGATACATCTATATTAATAGTATGTATCGATATAGATTATTATTATTATTATTATTATTAAAATTATTGTTGTTGTTGTTGTTGTTGTTGTTCTTGTTGTTGTTATTGCTATTGTTGTTGTTATTATTATTATTATTATTATTATTATTATTATTATTATTATTATTATGATTAAAATCTAGTCTTTTATCTTCAAGCTCATTGTCCTATAGTCTCTTTCTAACATGATTGTGCCCTTTGCACACCTTAAGACTTGAGATCCACCACCAATGATGATCATGTGCTCCTCTTCCTCCAAATCTGGAACCTTAGTTTCCAGATCTTTTATCATCATCTTTGCCATTTTAGCATTCTTAATTCTATTATGATTGCCCTATGATGCGTAGCACCTAAAAGAGAGGATAGGCTTTCTGGAACGGATGAGGAAAAGAGGGAAGGAGGAAGAGTAGAAGTGGGAAAAGAGGAACAGAGAGGAGGTTAGAGGATAGGAAAAATACTTCTATGCCTTCTCATAGTTGCTATTGTCTTACTTATAAAGCATGGTTACATCAAACAGACTTCCATATCTTAGGCTATTGGCTAATATAACATAGTTATTTAGTTAATTAATGATAAGGTTGGTTGTGCCAAATTCTGATTGGCTAGCATCACCTGGTGCCTACTTATCAAGTTATGATGTAATCTCGGTATTTGGTATTCCGTGTCTTCTTCTGATCGGTGCTCTCACTTTTCCGTGTTGGTGTGTCGGTTGGTGTTGCGCTCGATTCGACAGTTGATGCAACAATTGTCGCCCCTCTAGGAAGCACCTTGTTCTCAAGGTGGAGTTCTGGAAGTCACGGTGGAATCTGATAGGGGTTCCTAATTTGTGTCAGACTCTGGGTGGCCTTCCCAAGAGACTAAGAGTTGTGTGATTAGGCGTCGTCGGACTAGAATGGTGCGCGAACTAAGTACATTTGCCAGTTGAGCAAGAGGTTTGTCATTGATGAAATGAGAGGGAAAAGGGATGGATTGGTGAGTGGGGTCACCGTGACACCTTTTGAGCTTTGAAACATGGAAGACATCATGGATACATTTGTATAGGGGAAGGGCGAGGCGAAAGCTTAAAAAAGAGGTTTTCTGTACCCTTTTGTGTCATTCCCTTGGGTGATGGTGGTGCGCATCAATTCAGCATCATCTTAGCATAGGTCTTGGTGGCATAGGCTACCTGACAGATGCATGCAAGGACGCAAAAGGGGCCATAGAAATGCTGGGAAAGCTTGTGGTTCTTGCGGTGGGCGACTGTGGTTTGGTTGTGGAGTTAGAGTCGCAGAAATACCCAGTCGTTGACCTAGAAGGAGATATCATGTCGTTTTGCATTGGCTTGTTAGTGCATACACTGTTGAGTGCCCTAGAGGTTCTCATGGAGTGTGTTCATGAGAGATGAGCAGTTGATGAGGAGCTCGTCCACTTTGGCGATGGGGGAGGAGCCAGCAAGATAATCCAGTAGGGAGGGCAGTCGCCCGAACATGACCTCGTATGGCGACATCTGAATGGCGGACTGCCATGTGGTGTTGTAATGCCCCTCGGCCCAGGAAAGATAATGCAACCATGTGTGATGTTCGTTGGCAATAAAGCAATGGAGATATTCTTCTAAGCAACGGTTTAAAACCTCTGTCTAGCTATCGGATTGTGGATGGTAGGCACTACTCATGGTGAGGAAGGTTCCTTGAAGGCGGAAGAGTTCTTTCCAAAATGCACTAACAAAGATGGGATCATGGTCAGAGAAGATAGTTGATGAGAAACCATGCAAACGTATGATGTCTTTGTCGAAGGTGGCAACAACTTGTGGTGCCAAGAATTGTTTTCCAAGAGCGGAGAAACGTGTGTGCTTGGTCAGGCGATCAATAACGACCATAATGGTAGTTTTGCTGAATGAGGAGGGTAATTATGTGATGAAGTCCATGGACAGGGAATCCTAGACTTTGCCTAGAATGGGTAATGGTTGGAGAAGGCCTTGTGGGGGTAGTATTGAAAGATTTAGTAGTTTGGCATGTCAAGTAACGGCAAATGTAGTCACACACTATCTGGAGGAGCTCTAGCCAATAAAATGTGCTGGCCAGACTAGTGTGTGCGGTGGACGCTAGCATAGCCGTTGATGGGGGATGAATGGTATTCAGCAAGGATCAAGGGTTGTAGAGCTGTTTCATATGGAATAAGAATCCCATCTTTAATGGTGTAGCTTGGATGGTTTGCTAGTTTCTCCAGCACAGCATTAAACAAAGAGGTTAGTTTTGGGTGTTGTTGGTAGCTTTGACGCAAGGCATCCCATAATGCGGTAAGAGGACGTGAGGTGGTGAGAAGTGTATTTAGAGAAGGATCACAGAGTCGAGAAAGAGCATCAATGGGTCCTTTGAGCAATCTTGGTCAGTATAAGATGTCAAAGTCAAATCCAAGGAGTTTAGTAATCCAATACTGTTGCTCCATTGTGCTGATGGTTTGGTGCAACATGGCTCGAAAGCTTTGGTCGTCAATGACGACAGTAAAGAGATGGCCCAACAAATATTGTCGCCACTTTTGTATGGCTTCTATAATGGCATACATCTCCCAGTTGTACGTTGAGGATGTGTCTAACCGTAGAGACAGCTACAGGCTAAAGAAGACAAGCAAGCGATCCCTTTGGGAGAGAATAACACCTACGCCTGTACCGGAGGCATCCGTATGAACCTCGAACGGAGGAGAGAAATCAGGCAGCTATAACATAGAAGTGGTCGACATCGCTTCCTTGAGCTTCTGGAATGCCTAGTGGCTTCTTGTGACTAGAGGAAAGCGTCCTTCCGTAATAGGGTGGTGAGAGATGCTACGACAGATGCATATTGGTGAACAAAATGAAGGTAGTAGCCCGTTAAGCCGAGGAAGCCCTGCAATGCGCAAGGCATTTTAGGATGGGCCAATCATTGATGAGTGAAATCTTAGATGGATCGACGGCTACGTCCTGGGTGGACATGCGGTGACCTTGCGACGGAGAAAACCATAACAGTTGATAGATGATGAAAGTGTGGGTGCCAGTTACAGCTATAGACCAGGATATCATCGAAGAAAACCATAACATAGCGACGGAGAAAGCCTTTGAAGGCCGAGTTCATTAATGCTTGAAACGTTGATGGGGCATTTGACAACCCGAAGGGCATAACCTTGAATTTATATTGCCCCTCATTGGGTCAAAAGGGGGTTTTCTCCATGTCAGGGGGTTGAATTTTGACTTGGTGATACCCTGAACGGAGATCAAGCTTGGAGAAAACCTGTGCGCCAGCGATCTCATTGAAGAGTTCTTCAACTATGGGGATTGGAAACCTATCTTTTATAGTGATAGCATTCAGGGTGTGGTAATCAACACAAAACCGCCACGTCCCATCCTGCTTCTTTACCAATAGAACCGAGGTGGAGTAGGGACTGGTGCTCCATGTATAATGTCCTCTGCGATCATTTCAATGATGATGCGCTCAAGCTCTATCTTCTGGTAGTGAGGGTGGGGTGTTCAAGAGGAGAGGAATTCGGTGGTCGAAGGGACAGGCTGGTCGAAGACCTTTAGGTGTGGCGAAGATGTTGGCAAAAGAGTCAAGGAGGACTCGGAGAGGGGATAAGAAGAAAGATGGTGCAGTTGAAGCAGACTTGGGGTCTAAGTGGGATCCAATTTCCCAACAATGAGGTGCCAAAATTGTGCTGTGGGCTAAGTTGATACATGTTTGGAGAAGGCAGCTGGTGTGATGTAGTTTAGCTCAATTTGGGTCAGACCATGCAAGCGGATTCGGTTTCCTTTGAAGTGAAATTCCATCTACATGTTGCAATAATCAAAGAGGATCAGTCCTAATCCCGGGAGCCATTAGACTCTGAGGACAAGATCAATGCCTTAGATCGGGAGGAGGACTAGGTCAAAGGAGAAGGAAATGTTACCCAGGTTGAGGGCCACTTGACGACATTCACCGCTGTACCCTAGCGAGTCACTATTGCCAATAGTCACCCTGAGGTAAGGGGATGGATTCCTGGTGAGTCTGAGGTGTTCGGCAAGGCGGCCTTAGGTGAAGTTATTTGTGGAACCACCATCTATAAGGATCACCACTTGATGTCCGTTGATGGACCTAGTGAGCTTGAGTGTTAAACATGCTATTTGGTTAGTGAGGGTATGGGAAGGAGATGCAGGGTGTGAGGTCGGAAGCGTCTTCGATGGGGGCGACGGGTTCGATGGTGGTGTGCTCAAGAATGGTGTTAGGGAGCTCCAATGATTCCTCGTCATACATGTCAACCATAAGGCAAAGAAACTGAGCTGGTTTGCATTTATAGCTGGGAACGAAGCGGGCATCACAATTAAAGCACAAGCTCTGCTCATGGTGTGTAGCCATCTCGGTTAGGCTCAGCCATTTAATGGGTAGGATGGCTAGCAGGGGTCCGTCGGAGAAAGGGGATGGAGTAGTGGGCGGTGGTCAATCGGGTATGAAACAAAAGTAGCCAGAGGTGCATACCTAGCATTGCACTTGTCTTCAACGATCTTGGCTATGCCAATAGCTTTATGAAGGTTGGACAGGCAAAGTAGGTAGAGTTCTCATTGGATGTCCTCGCTGAGGCCTAAGAGGAAACAGTTCAATAGACTCTCGTAAGAGAGATGATAGATTTGAGAGGAAAGGCATTCGAATTCTCCCATATACTTAAGCATTGTGGTGCTCTATTTGAGTTTAACAAACTGAGCTTCCGGGTTGGTGAACCCTGATAGATAAAACCGGAGCTCGAGATGGTGGGATAAGGCCTTCCATGTTAAGAGTTGGTTGGTGTTGTGCATCCACTGAAACAATTGAAGAACGTCCAGGTCATGTAGAAGACGACCATAGTTACTCATTGGTCGGGTGGGACTTGATGAAATGTGAAAAAGAAAGAGATCTCCGGTTTTGGTAGGCGACCATTGGTGGAACATGAGGGTACAGTTGTATGTGTGGTGAGTTGGTTTATAGTTGGAGGTGTTGTCCCAGGAAGTGGTAGCAGGGGTGTAGAGGCTTTGTCAAGCTTGGCCAGCTTGACCATCATGTCATCCATAACTATTTGTTGGGTAGCTAAGGACTTATGTAACATCTCAAAGGCATCAGAGTGTTGTTGTATCGAAAGGGTTAGAGAGTCCATTTTGGCATCCTATTTAGCTATGAGGTCGGAGAGCCTGGAGAGTTGTTCATCAGCGATCGATAACGTTATCGACATTCCTTCCGCCATAGAATCAATGAAAGCACCAGTTGATGTGTAGCACCTGAGAGAGGATAGGTTTTCTGGAACGTATGAGAAAAAGGGGGATGGAGGAAGAGTAGAAGAGGGAAAAGAGGAACAAAGAGCTAGGAGGTTAGAGAATAAGGAAAATACTTCTCAGCCTTCTCATAGTTGCTATTGTCTTTCTTATAAAGCACTGTTACATCAAATAGACTGCCATACTTAGACTATTGGCTAATATAACATAGTCGTTAGGCTAATTAATGATAAGGTTGGTTGTGCCAAATTCTGATTGGCTAGCATCATCTTGTGCCCACTTATCAAGTTATGTTGTAATCCCGATATTTGGTATTCTGTGTTTTCTTCCTATTGGCGAGGGCTCATTTTTTCGTAGTCGGTGTGTACGCCTAGTGTTGCATCTGGGACGTGACGAGTTGATGCAACACCTTACCTTTGTTTTGGTCTTCTAAATCTTTGATTTCTAGCTTTTGTTACGCATGTCTATTTGGGGTTAGTGCTTCGTTAGCATTTTCATAATTGTTTTGGATTAGTGTTAATCTTTTATTCATGTCTTAAAAAAGTGTTAAGAAGTTGAGTAGTTTGTATCAAAAATCGGAACAATGAATGCCGACATCAGTTCAACATGCAGTTTTGAGCTAAAAGATTAATACTTAATTGCTATACCACATTAAAAATTAGATGCTTATAATTCTCAAAACAGTGGCGATGGTAAGGCAAAACTTAAAAGAAAATTTTATTCAATAAAATAATTATCTCTGATAAAAAAATAATACAATTTTATTCAATAAAATAATTATTTTCAATAAAAAATAATACAATATCTAGCCACATTTTAATATATGCTGAAAAAACATAAACTATAAGCTAAAAAATAATACAATTTTATTCAATAAAATAATTATCTTCAAAAAAAAAATAATACAATATCTAGCCACATTTTAATATATGCTGAAAAAACATAAACTAGAAGTTGAACTAACCACATACGACTTTCTACATAGTCATCAACTTAAATTTTTTTTACTAACAAAATTTGCTATAAATTTAATAAAAGTTTTAATTTTTTTTATAAATTTTAATAAAAACTTTAAAATTCTAGTATTTTTTTTTATAAATTTAAGGGTAAATTACAAGATTAGTCACTAAACTATCCACCAGTTCCTATTTTGGTCACTAAACAAAAAAAAATTCTATTTCGGTCACTAACCTTTTTAATTGCTTCCAATTTGGTCACTGACGCCAACGCCGTTAGCGGCAGAGTGACGTGAGCTTAGCCATGTCGTGAACTTAACTACATCGACACGTCGCTCTTTAAAAAGCGTGTCTTCTTTCTTCTTCCCCTTCCCCTTTCCCTTTTCTTTCTTCTTCTCCTTTCCGGTTTCTTTCTTCTTCTCCTTGCCAGTTTTGCAGATGATACAAAATAAGAAACATAAACTGGTAATTTTGCAGATGATACAAAATAAGAAACATAGTCATCTGGTAATAACATAATGACATTCATAATTCTGCAGATAATCTAGTAATTCTGCAGATGATACAAAATAAGTAACATATTAATCTGGTAACAATAGCATGACATAATAATATTCAGAATGGTAATACATAGAATTCCGCAGAAGACATTCATTTAAAAAGAACAATGTGCACAGCCTCCCCAGTAGCAATCCTTCTTTTCATGTGTACCCTTGGTTTTTTCTTTCTTGTTTGCTAGAAGAGCCTTGGCAGACAATTGAGGCATTTTTCTGTTCTTTTGGGCATTGCTTCCACCTTGAGATAAATCTGTCAAATACCTTGAAGGGACTTGTCTCCCTTGCTGTCTATGTTGCTGTGTGTTTATAACTTGAGAAGAACCCTATTAAAAATCAGAAATAATGTAACTCATTAAAGCTGAAGACAATCATAGATTGGGAAAAAAAAATGTAGGGTTAATAAACCATTCATCATTAGACATAAAGACAACACCATCTTGTATAAGAAATTAAACTATTATAATAGGAAAAGGAATAAGAAACAAGAATAAGAAAAATCAACACATCAAATGAAAACATACATCAAAATTATCATTTGAAAGAAAATAGCATGCATATGTACAAAATCTAGTAAAGGATAAGTAAATAAATGCAACGACACATTAAACCTTAAATATTTTACTTGAAAACATGCATAAAGACACAATTGCCATAAATCGGTACCCTAAACCATTACCTAATGAGATGAATACTAAATTTTAGGGCACCAAACAAGAGAGCGAAAAAGTAAAAGAAATGGAACATTACCTCAGGCTCCTCATCCAGAAGGTCGCCACTACGACATTTTCTTACTTTATCGGCCGACTCCATGAAGAAAGGAAGATCAATGCCAGGGTATTTGAGTGGTTGCTTCATTCCTTGTATTTTATTACATAAATATTAAAATTATCATTAAATCTAATAAACTTTAAAAAATATTTTATGACAAGGCATTTTTAACATTATTAATATTAGGGCTATTTACTCTCATAAATATAAACATCTTTTTAAACGAGACGAAGACAAAATTTTAAAAAATAAGATATTAGTTATAGAACTATTAAAAATAACAAGTAGGTTGAATTTTTTTTTTTTCAAATGTGACTGTTAATATAAAATAGAAGAGTATCAATCTAAGATAAATGAGCTAAATTCTGGAGAGAAAGGAGCAAGATTATAATAAGAAGAAAGAATATAATAACAAAGCGAATTTTTTTATTTAAGCTAGAGCAAGGTTACACATGCAGACAAAGATTTAGAAGCAGCAGCAGAATAGCATATGTAGCCAACTGATCATACAAAGCAAGAAATAACATAATACAAGAAAAAAAAAAGCACACGAGTGGAAATTACTTTTTTATATGAACACGAGCATCTCCATAGTAAAAGCTGCAAAAGTCTAAACTGTCACCATCTTGATATTCTCAGCAACAACAACAGAAACAGCAGCAGCAAAAGAAGAAGAACCATCATAAAGCCAAGTCTTAAGTCCATAAATAGAAATCCGACCATAATACCGCAGAAGACAAACATAAAGTTTCTCTTCCGTTGAACATCCACCACTCCACTGTGTAAAAATCCCAGATTCATTATACCCTTGAAGAAGAAGCTCTCCATGAGACGTAAGCTCAAGGAAGCACTGTGTTGGTTCAGCACTCGTTGGCGCTGATGACCATATAGTGTTGCCAGTATCATCATTCACAGCGAGTGCACACTTTTTAGTAATAGTGGCTGAAACCTCGCCATTTTGTGCAATAACAACATCACCATTTGCACTGCCATTGGCCATGTTACCAGAGAAAAGAATGTAATCTGTGGACGCTGTCTTGATTTTTTCATGGTTATAGCCTGGGGTGGGTTTGTTCCAATTAAATAAAGTTGAATGATTGACACCATTATTCCAGATGGCAGGCCCAAAGATACCGAGCTTGCCGTCTACAAATAGCAAAGCGAATCGGCCGGACTTGGTCTTCGTGCTGATGGCTTGAGTGAGGGTTCGCTCGTTATCAGGGACGAGAAGAAGTTGGCCATATTTGTTGAGTAAGAGGGCACAGTATGTGGTGGTGGTGCTGGTGTTGAAGTCTAGGACGGGGCTTCCGGCTTTGTAGAGGATAAGGCCACAGTCGTTGGATAGGGATAAAGTTAGGTCACCATCAGTCACACTTTGGCCGCCGAAGAGGAATTGGAGAGGCTCCGAGAACATGGCTTGGGTTTTTGCATGGGAGGATGATGGGAGGATGAGAAGAATTAGGGCGAGGATTAATGGGAGAAGATGATAGTGATCAGCCATTGGTTTTTGTTGGTTTTGGTTTCTTAATTTGAGTTTGTGTGAGCTTGAGGTGCATGTAAGGTTGCATGGATATTTATAGATGGGAGGAAGGTGGAAGTTAATAATTGAGGGGTGGTTTGGTCAATTTACTTGCATGGACTAATGTGA
>NC_052475.1:18789247-18968335 GCF_009730915.1 Dioscorea cayenensis subsp. rotundata | reverse complement strand
GGATTTTAGGTGTTGCTATATGAGGCTCCGATGTAATCTGGACGAAATACCGATTGTGTTCCCACAGCGCATAATCAGATAATGTCCGCTGTGCTCATTCTGTTCTACCATGTTTTCAGATTCTTTCTTAGTCAAGTTCCTGGCTTATATCCCGCAGAGTGTACGGGCTTGTCGAGTAATAATCCCGGGTGAGCGGGGTCGAATCCACGAGGGAGTAGGGAGTGAAAATACTTAATTTGATTCTTAGCTATGTGGAAGATCAATTGTGAGTAGGTGTGAAATTGATTCAATTCTCAACAATAAAAACAACAAGTGAAAGAGCAAAAAGTAAGAAGAGGTAAGGCAATCGAAAAGAATAGGTACTCGGATAATGCTTCACCTAGGATGATCGCTTCAATGCAAGAACTCTCTATTATGCTTCCTAATTAATGCAATGGTGAGTCGTGGAAATCACCTTACATACATAGTCCCAAATCTAAGGTCAACTATGCCTAACTCTATACATGTCCCGGAGGAGAAATCGAACAATCTCAACACCTCGCACTAGCATAGGAGCTGCGATCGAGCTCTAGGATTCCAAGTGATAAATCTCTTCCCTAAATATAGACCTACCCCTTTGGTCCGGATGGAAGGTCCCTAGCCACTGATTAAAGCCCTAGATACTAAGATCCTCTTAACGCTTCACTCCATTGCACGCGCAACAAGGCTCCCAGAGGAGGTTCATCCCTTAGACCATTCCACTCCATTATGGCCAAAGAACTCCGAGGAACTGTAGGTAGAATCTATCACGTGGGGAGGAAAGTGGGACGCCTCCCAGACCTCCCGCGACTCACCCTCTCAACCCTCTCCAACTCTAGCTCAATCTAACGCTAGTGGTGTCACTCACTCAGGTTACCAACAAGAACTCTCAACCCTAGTGTCACTCTAGGAGAAATGTTCATACAATCAAGCATTCAGGGTTGGAAACTCACAATAAACATCAATTTATTGAAAGCATAATAAAGAAGTTCAATGAAACGAATACATCCTAGGGTTCACAATCATCCAAGTACCCACTAGGGGTTAGCCTCCATGGAGTTTAATACAATCAAAGAAATCGAATGTAAAAAGCAATGAATCCGTAAAAGAAACCCCTCGATGGTCAGTGTCGATGGTTCTTGTAGAGAGTCGCCTACTACTGTCGTCCAAAGATTCCTTCATCCCAGATAGGATACGCCTGCTCAAGCTCCTCCGCCAACCTTTTCCCTAATGGAATTACAATGTCGAGCTACAGAACTTCTCCAAAATCTCGGCTAATACCCTCGAAACCCTAGCCAAGTCCTCTCAGCAAGTTGGGGAAAAGATGGAGAAAAGAATAGCAAAATCGCTGAATCGCTAGTAGGGCTGAATCGGCAACCCACTCGCGTGGACGATACACGCCTTTGGGGAATTTCCACATGGGCGTGATAATTTCACACGTCCGTGTGGATTCTCTGCTCGATTTCTCGACCGGGTCGGAACAAAGGTTGTCACAGATTTTGTTATAGTGTTGCTACAATGTTTCGCTACGCCTTCTGACCGAATAACTTCCCACTCCATACTTTCATCGGGTAACGCAAACGGGCACACGCTCACATCGTGAAATCACTTGCTTTTTTTCAATGATATATATGTTGGTGGAGCTCCTGCTCTTATATACATAAGATGGAATGCTCGAGTGTGACCGCCTTTTGTGCCCCTTCAAATAGATGTGGTCACCAACGCGAGGAGGTTGGCACACACTCTAGCATGTCACACCTGTCCTATGTCTTCGTGTTTGAACCTTAACAAGATCTCCTCCAACGGAATTTCCACATCTAGCGTGATAATTTCCACATGCCCGCGTGGATTCTCCGACTTTCTATTTCCTCACCGGCTATGAACATAGCTGCTTTTCACATGATCCGCCCTCGATAGCTTCCCTCGACTCCATACTTACCTCGAGTAACACAAACGGGCACACGCTCACGTCGTGGATCACTTGCTTCTTCAATGATAGGATGTTGGTGGAGCCTCCGGGTTCTATGTGCATAAGTCTGAATGCTCGAGTGTGATCGCCTTTTGTGCCCCTCCAAATGGATGTGCCAAACTCAAATACGAGGAGGTTGGCACACACTCTAGCATCTCACATCGACCTATGTCTTGCGCTTGAAAAATTAGCAAAATTTCTCCAAAAATCGGTGCATTGTAACCCACATTGGCTTCTTTCCTTCGTGAATTGGCCTCACAACCCTACCCTGCATGAAAGTAACATAAAACACACATATTAGTGTAAAACCCTGAGAAAAATAATGCTCAACATAAGGAATGAACGCTTCGCATTCATATCGCACAAGCACTTATCAACAGGTTTGTCGAAGTAATAAAATCCTAGATGAGTGGGGTATCGTAACCACAGGGAGTAAGGAATAAAAACACTTAAATTGTTTCTTAACTAAGTGAAAGATGAATAGTGATATGTGTGAACAAAAAAGAGAGTACAAGTAAAGGAGAAGGTAAGGCAATCGATATAAATTGAGTACCTGGATATTGTTCTGTCTAGGACAATCATTTCAAGTGTAAGAACCCTCTATTATACTTTCTAACTAATGAAATAATGTGTCATGGAGATCCTTAAATACATGGTCCCAAATCTAAGGTCAACCATTCCTAACTCTATACATGTCCCGGAGGAAAAATTAAATAACCTCTCAACCTCGCACTCGTATAGAATTGTAATGAGTTTTAGGGATTCCTAGTGATAAATCCTCTTCATAGATGCAGACCTAACCCTTTGGTCTAGGTGGAAGATCCCTGGCAACAATTAAGTCCTAGGTGCTAAAATCACTTCAACGCTTCACTCCGTTGCACCCGCAACTAAGCCCCAGTGGAAGGTCATCCTTTAGCCCATTTACTCTACTATAATAGCAAAGAACTTGAGGAAATGGAGGTAGAATAAATCACACCGGAGGGGAAAGGGGACGCTCTACTACCTCTCGACTCACCCTCTCAACCCTCTCCAATCTATCTTTGTCTAACTCTCGTGGTGTGTCACTCACTCACAAGGGTTACCAACAAGAACTCTCAACCCTAGTGTCACTCTATGGGAGTATTCATACAATCAAGGATTCAATATTGGAACTCAAATAAAACAACAATTAATTGAAAGCATAATAAAGAGGTTCAATGAAATGAATACATCCTACGGTTCACAAAGACCCAAGTACCCACTAGGGTGTTTAGCTCTCCATAGAGCTAATTACAATCAATGAAATCAAATGTAAAAGCAAAGAATCCATAGAAAACCCCCTCGATAGTCATGGCGATGGTCTTGTGGAGAATCCTCTACTCGTCCAAGTGTGCCTTTGTCCGGCCTAGGATATACCTCGCCGGATCAGTGCCGATGAAAGCTCTCCCACTAACCTTCTTCCAAACAGAGAGAGATGTCAGAGTCATAGAACCTCTCCAAATCCCTAGCCAATACCTCTCAAAACCCTAACCGAAGCCCTCTCTCAAGTTAGGAAAAAGATTGATAGAAGAATGCTGAAATCATGCCTGAAATCGGCTTTTAAAGGACTGGAATCGGGAATCCACACACCCCTGTGGGCGCCCCTGTGGATTTTTCACACGGGCGTGTGGAATTAATGCACGCCCATGTGGATTCTCAGTTTTCATCCTTCTTCGGCCGCTGTGAATAGTACCTACTACACTGTTTTGCCATAATGTTTGCTATAATGCCCTGCTACACTACCGGCCTGAAACACTCCAAAATCCATGCTTTCATCGAGGTAATGTTAATGGGCACAAGTTTACATCATAGATAGCTTTGCTTCTTCAATAATGGACAAGTTGGTGGAGATCTTTCTATACATGCACAAGTTGGAATGCTTGAATGTAACTGCCCTTGCGCCCTTCCATATCATTGTGCTAACTTGAATACGAGGAGGTTGGCACACATTCCCGCATTTCGAACCCGACTTATGTCGTCGCATTTGAACCTTCTAAAGATTTCTTCCAAATGGTGCATTTACGATCCACATTGGCTCATTTCCCTAATATTCGTCCTCACAACCCTATCTGCATGAAAGTAACATAAATACAAACATATTATCGTTAAAACCCTATAAAAGTAATACTCATCATAAGGAAAGAATAATTTGCATTCTTATCACACAAGCACTTATCAGCAGGCTCTGCAGAATATTCTTGAACATATATACACATTCAGAGCCTACCCTGCTATACAAAATACACCAGCTAAAACATGAAAAACTCGCTCAAACGACCAAATCTTCACCAAATCCACATGAAAACACACAATGACATTAAGAGTCCACAATAAAATCACAGCAAAAGCAACTAAAAAATCAAGACACCAACACTCAACACTTTATTCATGCAAACACTATACTAACAACTAAGAAAAAAGTAAACACTTGGGTTGCCTCCCAAGAAGCACTTGTTTAATGTCACTAAGCTTGACGTACCTTGTCTTACCTCACGGGGGTTCATAGATGAAGGTTGCCCTCTTACCCATAACTTGAAAGTATAAAGAGCAAAGTCTCATAAAGGTAGAGGGAGAGTTATCGGGCTTGATACCACCGAGCAATGGTTCATCCAACTTGTTCAGTTTTCACACATCCCCTAACAGCCTTGCGTTGTTTCCGGTGGCATCTCCTTGCCCTCTTTATTTTCCGGAGTACCTTCTCCATGATCCCCGGAGTAGATGGTACTTCTTTCCTTGAACCAAGCATCATTACTTCCACATTGTCCACCTCTTGGTCAAATAAACCCTCTTGGTCAAATAATCTCATCAGGAGTGTCAAGAAAGTAAAGAGTATCATCAAAGTTAAGAGAATATCGCATGGCTTCAGCGAGGCAGTGTGTGAACTTATCATCTCCAATCCTCAATGTCAACTCCCCGCCATTCATGTCAAGCAATGCCTTGGAAGTGTAGAAGAATGGCCTCCAAAGTATCAAAGGTTCATCCGCATCCTCATCGACGTCCAACACTAGAAAGTCTACATGAAAAATGTACTTGCCCACCTTGACAAGCACATCTTCAATGATGCCCTTCAGATGTTTCACCGTTCGGTCCTCTAATTGCAATGTTATCTGACTAGGCCTAGGCTCTCCCAAGCCTAGCTTTTGAAAGAAAGTATATAGCATGACCTTAATACTAGCCCCTGAATGTGCCAATGCCATTTCTTCACCCAAATTACCAATATTGCATGAAATGATGAAGCTTCCCTGGTCTTTCTTCTTGTTCAAAGATATTCTTTTGCAAGACCGCTCGAGCAAGAAGCATCTAGAATTACAGAGGAACTCTCCTCCAATTTCCTTTTGTTGGTTAACAAGTCTTTCAAGAACTTAGCATACTTAGGCATTTGGGATAATGCCTAAATAAAGGGAATGTTGATGTGGAGTTGCTTGAACAAACTCAGGAACTTCTTGTACTGTTCTTCCCCTTGGTCATTCATCAATCTAGAAGGGATAAGGGATTCTTGGCTTTGAAAATGTGGGGGTGCCACCTCCTTCTCTTTGGTTGCTCACCTTTAACCTCTATAACCTTGGGTGCATCTACATTGGGCTTCTCACTCGGAAGCCTACCCTCAACCGCAGGACCACTTCTCAAAGTGATCTCCTTCACATGCTCTCTAGGATTAGTTTTGTTATTACTTGGTAAGCTTCCTTATGGTCTTTTCGATAGAGATTTCACAATTTGCCCCACTTTGATTCCTCAAGATTGTGCAAAAGAAGCGGTGTGGTTACGAAGTGTAGCCTCAACCAATTGAAACCTTGTATCCGATGATTGTATAAAATCTAGTCAAGGCCTTCTCAAATCGGTCATTCGGTTTGCTAAGCCCCGAAAACATGGTTCCCATGTTTGGGGACTTCTTGTTGTTAGAAACCCGTTGGTGCCATGGCCTTATGTGGTCGTTGGTTGCTCCATGAAAAAAATTGGGATGACTATTCCAACCCGGATTATAGGTATTGCTATAAGGCTTCCCTTGGTTCCTCATTGCATTACCCACAAAATCGACTTTCTCCACTGAAGATGCATCACCAATAGAGATCGGGCAATCGGAGGAAGCATGTCCTCCACCACATCCGTGCAAGTAGTGACGGCCATCACTCTATTAGAAGTTAGAAGGTCTAACTTCCTACTCAACGATTCCACTTGAGCCTCCAATGAAGTTACTACATCTATTTCATGGAGCTTGCCCATCTTTTTCCTTTCCTGCATATTCCATTGATAACTGTTCATGGTCATGTCTTTTACTAACAGTCTGGCTTCTTCTGGGGTTTTACTCCCCATTGTACCTCCTGCAGTGGCATCTAGCAATTGCCTTGTACTCGGATTTAACCCATTATAGAAAGTCTGAATAATCATACATTCGGGAAATTCGTACTGATAGCACCTCCGCAAAAGATCATTGAAGTGCTACCATGTCTCAAACAATAACTCTAGCTCCATCTGCATAAATGATGATATCTCATTGCAAAGCTTAGCTGACCTCCCCGGAGGAAAGTATCTAGCAAGAAAAGCTTCGACCATCTCATTCCAAGTCATGATGGAGGCCTTGGGCAAAGAATGTAGCCACTGCTTGGCTCTTCCCTTGAGAGAGAATGGGAAAGCCCTGAATTTAATAGCATCATCCGATACACCGTTAATCTTTAGCATTTCACAAACTTTCAAGAAGTTAACTATATGGTTGTTTGGATCCTCATCAGCCAAACCATTGAACTGTGCTGATTGCTTAATCATTTGGATGAATGCTGGCTTCAGTTCGAAGTTCGGAGCTATAATTAGGGGTTGTACAATACTCGATTGTGTGCCCAAAACTAAGGGTCTAGCATAATCAGAAAGTGTCCTCTATTGCTCATTTTGTTCTGCCATATTATCTGACTCTTCAACTTTTATTCCAGTTTGATTAGACAGTTCTTGTACAGGTTCTTTTCCTCTTCTTCTGAGTGTACATTCAAGTTCAGGATCTCCTTCAATCAATATCGAATGGTTCCCTCGGGTCATAACTTGGTGCTGCACCCAAAGAAAGAAAACAAATTAGAACGATGATAGAAAAAGAAGATGTGAAATATAATGAATGAATGCATAGCTAAGAAAACAAAGTGTAAAGTATCTCTAAATGCCTACTCCCCAGCAATGGCACCAGAAACATGACAAAACGCCTCTTGCGTATGTCATGCAAGTGCAAGCATTTGTCAAAGTAAGAAATCCCAAATGAGTGGGTATCGTATCCACAGGAAGTAGGGAATAAAAACACTTAAATTGTTTCTTAATTAAGCATAAAGTGAATAATAGTTGTGTGACAAGATATAATGTAACAAAAGTAAAAGAGACAAGAAAGAGAGCACATGAAAAGGGGAGGTAATGTAATCCATGAAAATGGGGTACCCAAACATTGTTCCGCCAAGGACAATCATTTCAAGTGCAAAACTCTCTATTATGCTTTCTAACTTATGCATTAAAGAGTCATGGAGATCTTTTAATACATGGTCCCAAATCTAAGGTCAATCATGCCTAACTCTATACATGTCCCGGAGAAGAAATTGAACAATCTCTCAACCTCACACTCGCATAGAATTGCAACAAGTTCAAGGGATTCCAAGTGATAAATCCTCTTCCTAAATGTAGACCTAACCTTTGGGTTCATGTCGAAGGTCCCTAGTCACAATTAAGCCCTAGGTGCTAAATTCACTTCAACGCTTCATTTTGTTGCCTCTGCAACTAAACCCCAACGGAAAGTCATCCCTTAGCCTATTCACTCTACTATGACCGCAAAGAGATCGACGAAATGGAGGTAGGATAAATCACATCAGAGGGGAAAGGTGACACTCAGCCACCTCTCGGCTCACTCTCTTAACCCTCTCCAACCTAGCTTTGTCTAACTCTCGTGGTGTGTCACTCACTCACAAGGGTTACCAATAAGAATCATCAACCTTAGTGTCACTCTGAGGAAGTATTCACAAAATCAAGCATTCAAGATTGGAACTCAATTAAAACATCAATTAATGAAAGCATAATGAAAGGTTTAATGAAACAAATATATCCTAGGGTTCACAAATCAAAGTACCCACTAGGGGGTTTAGCTCTCCATGGAGCTAGTTACAATTAATGAAATAGAATGCAAAAACAAGTAATCCATAGAAAACCCTCCTCGATAGTTGTGATGATGGTCTTGTGGAGAAGACTATACTCGTCCAAGGGTCCCTTTCTCCGGCCTAGGATACACCTCGCCGGATCGGTGCTGACGAAAGCTCTCCCACTAACCTTCTTCCAAATGGAGCTCAATGTCAGAGCCATAGAACCTCTCCCAATCCCTAGCTAATACCTCTGCAAACCCTAGCCAACGCCTCCTCTCAAGTTGGGGAAAAGATGGAGAAAAGAATGTTGAAATTAGGGTTGAAATCGGTCTTAAATAGGCTAGAATCGGGAATCCACTCGCCCCTGTGGATTCACCAGACGGCCCATGGAATTTGAACATGAGCGTGGATAATTTCTACATGCCCGTGTGGATTCTTTGGAATTCACTTTTCTCGCCCAGCTGTCAATAGTTTCTGCTACAATGAATTGCTACAGTGTTTGCTAGAGTACCTCCTGCTGCAATACCACCCGAAACACTCTCAAATCCATGTTTTCATCGAGGTAACGTAAATGGGGACACATTTATGTCGTAGGTCGATTTGCTTCTTCAACAACGGCTTTGACATGACCGAATATGCGTGTAAACTACAAGGGCACATGTGTCGAAGCAATAATACCCAGGTGAGAGGGTAGTCGAATCCATAGGGAATAGTGCTTAGAACCACCAAGATTGCTATTTAACTAGAATGAAAATATGTTGATAGTGATGTGAAAGCAAACTCAATGCAAATGAAAATAAGAAAAGATAAAGGAGGTACAAGTAAAAGATAGGGAAGGCAATCGATTATAAATGGTGTACCGGATATTGTTCCGCCTAGGACAATTGTTTCAAGTGCAAAACCCTCTATCATACTTTCTAACTAATGCATTAATGAGTTGTGGAGATCTTTAATACATGGTACCAAATCTAAGGTCAACCACGCCAAACTCTAGACTTGTCTAGGAGGACAAATTGAAGAACCTCTCAGCCTCGCACTCATATAAAATCGCAATGAGTTCTAGGGATTCCAAGTGATAAATCCTCTTCCTAGGTGTAGACCTAACCCCTTTGATCTAGGTGAAAGGTCCCTAGCCACAATTAAGCCCTAGATGCTAAAATCACTTCAACGCTTCACTCTGTTGCCTCTGCAACTAAGCCCCAGTGGATGGTCATCCCTTAGCCCATTCACTCTACCATGACAGCAAAGAGTTCGAGGAAATGGAGGTAGAATAAATCACAATGGAGGAGAAAGGGGACGCTCCTCTACCTCTCGACTCACCCTCTCAATCCTCTCCCATCTAGGTTTGTCTAACTCTCGTGGTGTGTCACTCACTCACATGGGTTACCAAAAAGAACTCTCAACCCTAGTGTCACTCTAAGGGGAGTATTCACTCAATCAAGCATATAAGATTGGAACTCAATTAAAAACATCAATTAACTGAAAGCATAATAAAAAGCGTTCATTGAAACGAATACACCCTAAGGTTTACAAATATCCAAGTACCGACTAGGGGTATAGCTCTCCATGGAGAAAAATACAATAGATAATGAAATCAAAAGCAAAGAGATGCAATCCATGAATGAAAACCCCCTTGTGTTCATGTCGAAGGTCTTGTGGATCTGCCGCGTCTTCTTCAAAGGTCCCCTCGTCATACATAGGGCACACCTAGCTCGATCAGGCTGGAGATAAGCTCCACCAATAGCTCTCTTCCGAAGGAAACACGTTGTCGAAAGCCATCAAACCTCTCCAAAAGCCTTGAAAAGCCTCTCCAAACCCTAGCTGCAGGGCGCCTCAAAGATGGGGAAAGGTGGAAGAAAAGATAGGGGAAAAGATGGATAAATCAGGGGTAAATCACAGCTTTCAAAGGACTGGAATCGGGCATCCACATGGCCTTGTGGATGTTCCACACACCCCTATGGAATTTCCACACGCCCATGTGGATTCTCCGAATTTCTGATTTTCTGCGATCTATGAACAGTAACTGCTGCAGTAAAATAATACAATGATTTGCTACGTTACCTACTATAGTACTCTGCCAAAACCACTCCCTAATCCATTTTTCATCGAGGCAACATAAACAAGCACATGTTTATACCATAGATCGTGTTGCTTCTTCAATAAATGGATTCATTGGTGAAGATCTTGCTATCAATGCACAAGTCGGGATACGCAAATGTCATCGACCACTGTGCCCCTCCAAAATCATTGTAATTGCTTGAATACATGGAGGTTGGCACACATTCATGTATCTTTGAGCCCAACTTGTGTCTTCACGTTTGTTCCTTCCAAGATTTCATCAAATAGTGCATTCGCAATCTACTTTTAGCTTATTTTCTTAAAACATAGCTTCATAACCCTACCTACGCAAAAGAACACAAATACACATGTATTAGTGCTTAAACCTGATAAAAGTAATGCTTATTGTAAGGAAAGAACACTTCGCGTTCTTAACACACAAGCACTTATCAGGCTTCATCGGTGAAGATCTTGCTATTAATGCACAAGCCGGGATACTCGAATGTGACTCGCCTTTTGTGCACCTTCAAATCAATGTCTTAACTTGAATACACGGAGGTTATCCCCTCGGTGAAGATCTCACATTTGATCCTTCTCAAGATTTCCTCCAAATGGTGTATTCACGATCTACATTGGCTTCTTTGTATAACATTCGGCTTCACAACCTTATATGCATGAAAGTAACATAAATGCACACATATTAGCGCTAAAACCTGATAAAAGTAATGCTCATCATAAGGAAAGAACATTTCGCATTACTATCACACAAGTAATTATCATGCATTCATTCTTCATTAGCAGAGGAATACTGACATAGACTCTCTTTTTTTTTTTCATCATTTTTTCTTTCTTTTTCATTCATTTTCATTTTCTTTTTTACATTCACCCTAGATGATATCTTTAGACTACTCTACATGCCACAAACTTAGGGCTAGCTCAACAAGACTTAGAAGTTCTTAAGAGCTCATTGAAAGATAGAAATTAGTGTTCGAAGGCCAAGTACTCAAAGTTGTGTGTTAAGTATAGAAGAGAGTTAGAGTAGTCAAGTTGGCTATTCTCAGGGTACCAATACAAAATTTAGTGCACAAGATAGAATTAGAGGTCAAACAAGATTCTATAGAGTACAATAACAAATATGTAGCTCACATCAATCATTAATCCATGCTAGAAGAATCTCAAAGGAAGAAACAAGCCATCATGCGTAACACTAGCATGTAAACAATGATCTAAATACATGAAATACACCCATCCCCTCACCTAGTGTTGTACATTGTCCCCAATGTACACTAATAATGAAAAGCATGGTAATATATATGCAATGAAAATACTGGAGAAGGGTGAAAATGAACTTTCCTGGTTTATCTTGTGAAATTGGCAAAGAGTGACCCGAGCACAAAGTATGGCGAGCTATACATGTCATGTCCGGCTTCCATGGTATGTGGTGTGGCTCACCAAGCTCCATTAATGGTCTGCAAGGAAAAAAGAGGCCTCATCATTCCAAATAAAAATTTAAATGCAAACAAACTAAAAACTAGGGAGCAGTCAAACACACAAACTAAAGAAAATAAATAAGGTCTTATATAAGGTATGTAGGGCATCACCCTTCTCAACTTATTTGAATCAAACAAACACACATGCAGAAAATAAAGATAAGCAACGACTATAGAAATGAAACAAATGTCCATGCTCAAAAGCAGAATAGATCATCAAAAGCTACAGAATGTGGGACAATGGAACATAAAGTGGTGGTGGTATGTGAGGATGATCCACCGGAGAAGATGACAAACTGATTGAAGTGATCTATAAGCTGGCACTATCCCTCTAGAATTTGGTAGATTTCACCTCGCATTTCATGCTGCTCGTGACATATAGCATCAATGTTGACAACGCCCCTTGCGTGTGACCCGCAAGTGCACGGGTTCGTGGAAGTAAAAAAATCCCAGGTGAGTAGGTATCATATCCATAGGGAGTAGGGAATAAAAATACCTAGATTGCTATCTAACTAAGAGAAGACAGAATAATGATTTTGTTCATAAAATGTAATGAAAGAAAGAATAAAAGAAACAAGAAAGAGAGAAGCACAAATAGGTGAGAGGTAAGGCAATCGATAGAAATGGGCTACTCGGATATTGTTCCACCTAGGACAATTGTTTCAAGTGCAAAATCAACTATCATATCTCCTAATTGACGCTTAATGGCTCGTGGAAATCCTTAAACACATGGTCCAAACCTAAGGTCAACCATGACTAACTCTACACTATGTCCTGGCGGAGAAATCGATCAATCTCAACTCCTCACATTGTGTAGAGTTGCAAGACACTGTAGGGATTCCAAGTGATAAACCCTATTCCAATGGATAGATCTAACCCTTTGTTCCAGGCGAAAAACCCTTAGTCATAATTAAGCCCTAGGTGCTAAAGTCACTTCAACGCTTCACTCCATTGCCAATGCAACTAAGCCCCAACGGAGGTCATCCCTTAGCCCATTCACTCTACTATGACCACAAAGAAATCTTGGAATGTGGAGGTAGGATAAATCACATCGGAGGGGAAAGGGGGCACTCTGCTACCTCATGACCCACCCTCTCAACCCTCTCCAATCTTGCAATGTCTAACCCTCATGGTGTGTCACTAACTCACAAAGGTTACCAATGTGGTCTCTCTACGCAAGTGTCACTCAAAGGGAGAAATCATGCAACAAGCATTCAATATTGAAACTCAATTAAAGACATCAATTAATGAAAAGCATAATGGAAGATTAATGAAATAAATACATCCTACGGTTCATAAATCCAAGTACCCACTAGGGGTTTAGCTCTCCATAGAGCTAGTTACAATCAACAATGAAATTGAATATAAAAAACAAGTAATCCGTTGAGAAACCCCCTCGGTATTCATGTTGATGGTCTTACGGAGTAGCCTCGTCTTCTCTAAAGGTCCTCTTATCCGGCCTGGCACACCTCCCCGGATATATGCCGATGAAAGCTCCCCCAATAACCTTCTTCCAAGCGGAGCATGGTGTTGAAGCCATAGAACCTCTCCAAAAGCCTTGCCAAAACCTCTCTAAACCCTAGCAAGAAGCCTCTCAAAAGTTGGAGAAAAGAGGGAAAAGAAGATGACAAAATCAGGGCTAAATTGCGGCTTTTAAAGGGCGAGAATCGGGCATCCTCATGGGCCTGTGGATGTTCCACATTTCCCCATGGGATTTCCACACGGGCGTGGGGATTCTCTGAAAATTTGATTTTCGGCCGGCTTTGAGCACTAACCTGTTACAGTGATTGCTGCAGTAACCTACTATAGTACCAGCCAAAAATACTCCCAATACCACAGTTTTAATCGGGGTAACATAAACGGGCACACATTTATGCCATAGATCGCGTCGCTTCTACAATTAAAGGCCTCATTGGTGAAGATCTTGCTATCAATGCACAAGTTGGAATACACAAATGTGATTGCCTTCGTGCCCCTCCAACTCATTCTACTTTTGGTTTTTTTTCATAATACTTAGCTTCACAACCCTACATACGCAAAAGAACACAAATACACATGTATTAGCGCTTAAACCTGATAAAAGTAATGTTCATCGTAAGGAAAGAATACTTCGCATTCTTAACACACAAGCACTTATCAAACTCCCTACACACTTAAGCTTTTGCTTGTACTCAAGCAAAAAAATAAAACATTCAAGCATAGAAGAAGGAAAATTTGAAATTGCTTGGCCTTAGGTTCACCAAAGCATGCAAGGAAAACAAACCCGAGATCTTGTATGCGTGTGTAAATTTACTCTAGTGAACCCAAAGTATACTCCTCATTGTTCCAAGTATAAGGGACTTATTTAACTATAAAATGTAATGAAACAAAAAGATGGTAGTAGCTTCACACATCCTCTAAGGTAGCCCTTTCCAAAGTGGCCGCTAAGGTGACTTTCACACTTTCGAGGTGGTAGCTCTTTCTACCAGGGTGGTAGCTTTCACTCATCCCTTGAGATAGTTCTTTCTCTCATTAGGGCATAACTAGTATCCAACTTATGAGAGTAGCTTCATACTTGATAGGTGGTAGCTCTTTTCACCCCTAATGCACAATTTTACAATCATGTAAAATAGAACAAGAAACAAAAACTAATTAGTCCCTTAAACATCGAACTTGAGTTTCCAAATGAGTTTCATGAGTGAGTGGTGCAACAAGTGTCAATCGAGCAAAAATTCCTAGAAATTTAAGAACAAACTACGAGCATGAAAAACATCCAATGTTAAAAACTTCTCCTAAACTCGAGAATACACTCATTGAAACTAAGGTGAACCACCATTAGCTACGTGAGCATGTATGTCAATAAAAATTTATGTAAAGGACATGTGCAATGTGAATTCCACCCCACACTTAAGATGTACATTGCCCTCAATGTACACATGCAAGCACAATAAAAGTAATACAATTTAAAATATATGTGGGAGTGGGCAATTGAAACAATACTCCCTTGACTCCTAGTGTTGCGTTGATAGAGCTAAATCCTCTAGAGTAAAGTTCCACTGATAAGAAGATCTGCACGCATACACAACGAGGTTAAGTGAAGCTCAATAAAAACAAAAACAACTCGAGTATATAAAAGTTAAGGGAATGAATACAACTTGAGACAAAAAAAAAATACAAGACATACTCAGAAGGAAAATCGTTTCTGAGTAGTGAAAGTCTAACAACAATACAAAATGAAATAACAAGAAAGAAAGAAAGAAAGACGCATCAAGTGTTGGTGTCATCTGCTATCGGCTCTGCTGCTGCCTATTGTACATAATCGAATGGTGCCGGTTGATCTTGTGATGGTGAGGCTGGTGGGATCATAGGAGTCCTCGGCCTCAGAACAAATGATGAGATAATGTCTCATTCGATCATTTGCTGTAGAGTGTCACAACATACCATAAACTCAGTGTACTACATAGTCTATATCGCCCAAACCTTGGCGATCTCAGTCTGTAGCACCCCTATAGCACTCTCGAGCCTCTCAAATCGTTCCTAGGCTCGAGAAGGTGAAAACATGCGTACTGGGGGTGACTCCTCTGCCGCAGGAGGTGCTTCGGTTTCCATCGCTATCCGCTGAGGCTCGTGGGCACGCGGAGAATCCTAATCATCATCACCCTCATCCTCGGCTATCTCTAGGGCGGGTGTAATCAAAGCATACACTCAGGCTAAACCCTGCGAACCATCCCCATGAACCTCATCGTCTCTATGCCCAGGAAATCAGGTATACTCGCCTTCTCAGACCCTCGAATCACGTCCAGGAGATTCATACCCATTACGAGTCTCGTGATATATGGGCCTAAGAAAATGACTCCTGCTCTATCGTACTGGCTATGGTGGCACATGTACTCAGCCAGAATGTGCCCAGATGAATCAGCTCTCTCTGCACTATGGAGTATAGGTATAGTAGCTCCTGTATGCTCAGTACTACTGTGCTATCACCATGGCCATTCACTGATCGGCTAAAAACGGGGTGGATGTATCTGTATACTGGCCGAGATAGGCAAGTAGCCTTGGACACTCCTGGCTCATACTGCCTCTGCCCACAAAATGTCCTATATGCTCTCTGGAGTGTCAGACTGCTAGGATAATCTGTGGGTAATCAATCGTACTCCTCTGTATCTGTGTAGACCTCGTCATACAAGTCTAGATAGATGAAGAACTATGTAACACTTATACTATAATGATGTCTGAGTGCTCTGAACTGTATAGCATTGACACTGTCGAATCTTGAGTAATATCGGCCAAACTCAAAGGTTGAAAGCACCTCTAAAGTGAGCTGACGAATAGTTAGCTCTCGGATCGACAATAGATACCTCCAGCTACCCACTGATAACAACTCCTCAACCTTATCTTCCATATCTTCTGCTAATTGAACTTCCCTAATCGTGCTCATGTCTGGGAATCGGGTTTGACCTAACTTGAGCTTAGATAACCGCTTAAACTGGGCCTGATACGAGGGTATAGCAAACTCTGTATAATGTGTCTTAGGGGACTGCTCACGTTGAAGCTTGTCAGCTTGCTTCTTAGACCAGGGAGCCATGCCTGTGAGATTTCAAAAGAAATCTGATTAAGAGTATTCATAGGTTAATGTTGCAAAAACCCACATGATCGTGTGGAAATTCCACACGCCTGTGTGGATCCACGGGGAGTGAAAACCGCACGGCCGCATGATAAAATCTCACAAATAAATAATTAAATTTCTTCTAATTTCTTCCTAATCATGCATACCCCTTCTAATTGTATAAACAAAGCAACATTCACTAGTTTCATCAATTAAAATCAAGAATTGATGAAGAAAAGAAGGAAAGAGGGTTTACCGACAAGTCGAAGATGCAGAACTTGGAATCGGCCCGAAAAACAACTAAAAACCCTTCCAAAATGATGGTGCAAGGTCAGGAGAGAGTAAGAGTGTGCTCTCTGATTGATTAGGAGTGTGAGAATGAAGAAACACGATAAGACTTTAAGGGAAACTTGCGCGTCTTAACGTTCTGTACATCGACACGGGCGTGTGGAAATTACCCATGCCCGTGTGGCTCCACGGGAGGCCATTAACAGGGGCAGATGCACGCCCCTATGTGCTCTTGGGATAACCCTCTAATACTCTGACTGCTTCCACATGGGCATACAGAAAATTCCCACGCCCGTGTGGCCGATCCACAGGTGCAGACGCACGCCCTTGTGGCTTCTCTATTTAATCGAGAAAATTCTATAAGTGTTTCCCACTTCCCTGCGAAATTTCCACACGGCCGTGGATCTTCACAAGACTAAATCACAAGGGTATTTGCACGCCCCTATGTATTATCAGGATGGAATAGAGCTCATCTATAGAGATCCACAAGGGCGTGTGGAAATTACCCACGCCCGTGTGTTTATCATAGGATCATCCACAGTGGCGAGTCCACGCCCTTGTGTTTTCTCGGTAAAAATACTATGTCTTTGCAGGATGACACACACCCATGCGGAAATTACCCACAGGTGTGTGAAATTCACAAGGTTATTCACATGGTTGAGTCCACGCCCCTGTGCCATCTCTGGTTGAGCTCTGAATGAGACTGCACGGCCATGCAGAAATTCCACATGGGCGTGTGTTTTCTCTGGACACTTAGAAAACCTTGGAGGCTCTACAAAAAATTTCTGAACACAAACATACACTCAGAGCCTACCTAATAATGCAATTTTAACCAGAGAAAACATGAAAAACATTCTCAAACTACAAAGATTCTTCACCACACATGATGAGGAACATGGTAACACCATAATGTTCATTTTGTTCTGCCATATTGTTAGACCCTTCAACTTCCACTATAGGTAGATTCAACAGTTCTTGCATAGGTTCTTTATCCTTTCTTCTGAGTGTATGTTCAAGTTCAGGATTATCTTCAATTAATATCGAAGGGTTAACTTGGATCATAACCTAGAGCTGTAACAAAATAAAGAAAACAAATCAGAATGATGATAGAATAAAAAGATGTGAAGTAAAATGAATAATGAATGGTTAAGATAATAAAGGGCAAAGTATCTCTAAACACCTACTCCCCGGCAACTGTTTGAAAAACTTGACAACGCCCATTCTGTGTGACCCGCAAGTGCACGGGTTTGTCAAAGTAATAAATCCCAAGTGAGTGGGGTATCGTATTCACAGGGAATAGGGAATAAAAATACTAAAATTGCTACTTAACCTAGAGAAAATGTATAATAATTGTTTCGATAAAGTGTAATGTAAGCAAAAATAAAAGAAACAAGAACGAGAGGCTCAAGTAAGTGAGAGGAAAGGCAATCAATAGAAATGTGGTACTCGGACAGTGCTCCCCTAGGACTAATGTTTCAAGTGCAAGACCTACTATTATGATTCCTAACTAATGCTTAATGAGTCGTGCAAAACCTAAAGTACACGGTCCCAAACCTAAGGTCAACCATGACTAACTCTACACCATGCCCCGGCGGAGATATCACTTAGTCTCAACACCTCACACTATGCAAAGTTGTATAGTGTTCTAGGGATTCCAAGTGATAAACCCTATTCCTATATGTAGATCTAACCCTTTGGTCCAGGCGAAAGACCCCTAGTCACAATTAAGCACTAGATACTAAAGTCACCTGAACGCTTCACTCTGTTGCTCGTGCAACTAAGCCCTAGCAGAGTTCATCCTTTAGTTCTTCAATCTATTGTAATCGCAAAGAACTCTAGGAATTAAAGGTAGGATAAATCATACCATAGGGGAGAGGGGACGCTCTGCTACATCTCGACTCACCCTCTCAACCCTCTCCAATCTAGCTTTGCCTAACCCTCGTGGCGTGTCACCCATCTACAAAGGTTACAAGATGAACTCTCAACCCTAGTATCACTCTAAAGGAGAAATCATTTAACAATCATTGAAAATTGAAACTCAATTAAAAACATCAATTAAGGACGGTATAATAAAAGGTCAAAGAAACAATAACATCCTTGGGTTTACAAAATCCAAGTACCCACTAGGGTGTTTAGCTCTCCATGGAGCAAGATACAACCAATAATGAAATCGAAATTTAAACAAGTAATCCATAGGAAAACTACCTCGGTATTCATATCGATGGTCTTATGGAGTAGCCTCTTCTTCTCCAAAGGTCCTCTTGTCTGGCCTAGGGCACACCTTTGCACGATCGGGTCTTGACAAGCACCCCAACAACCTTCTTCCAAGAGAAGTGCGGTGCAAAATCTATAGGACCACTCCAAAGACATGCCAAAAGCCTCTCAAAACCCTAGTCGATAGCGTCTCAAAAGATGGAGAGAAGTTGGAGAGAAAGGTTGAAGATCTAATAAAATCAAGCTGAATCGCGGCTTAAATAGTGTTGGAATCGGGCATCCACACGCCCCTGTGGATTTTTAACACAGGCCTGTGAAATTTCCACATTGGCGTGTGGAATTTCCACATGGCCATGTGGATTCTCTAGAAACCTGATTTTCGGACGGCTGTGAACAGCAACTGCTACAGTGTATTGCTACAGTGATTTCCTACAATGAACCACTGTAGTGCTCGGTCAAAACACTCCCAATTCCACACTTTTCATCGAGGCATCATATACTGCTACATTTATGTCAGTGTGGAAATTCCACATTCCTGTGTGAAAAATTCACAGGGCGTGCGGATGCCCGATTCCAACCCTATTTAAACTACGGTTCCGCCCAATTTTGTGGAGTATCTTTCACTCTTCTACCAAGCTTTTCTCCATCTTCTTGGTGGCCTTTGGCTAGGGTTTAGAGAGGCTTTTGGCAATTCTTTGGAGTAGTTCTACGGATTTGACACCGCGCTTCGCTTAGAAGAAGGTTATTTGGGGAGCTTTCGTAGGCATCGATCCGGTGAGGTGTGTCTTAGGCCGAACAAGGGGACCTTTTGAGAAGACGAGGGTACTCCACAAGACCATCGACATGACTACCAAGGGGGTTTTCCTATGGGTTACTTGTTTTTACTTTCGATTTCATTATTGATTGTATCTTGCTCCATGGAGAGCTAAACCCCCTAGTGGGTACTTGGATTTTGTAAACCCTAGGATATTTTTGTTTCATTAATCTTTTATTATGCTTTCCTTAATTGATGTCTCTAATTGAGTTCTAATATTGAATGCTTATTGAATGATTCCTCCTTTAGAGTGACACTAGGGTTGAGAGATCATCTTGGTAACCTTTGTGGATGAGCGACACACCATGAGGGTTAGATAAAGAAAGGTTGGAGAGGGTCGAGAGGGTGAGTCGAGAGGTAGCAGAGCGTCCCCTTTCCATCCCTATGTTATTTATCCTACCTCCACGTTCCAAGAATTCTTTGCGGTCATAGTAGAGTGAAGGGCTAAGGGATGAACTCCGCTGGGGCTTAGTTGCGCGAGCAACAAAGTGAAATGTTGAAGTGACTTTAGCATCTGGGGCTTAATTGTGACTAGGGATCTTTCGCCTAGACCAAAAGGTTAGATCTACAAATTGGAATAGCTTTTATCACCTGGAATCCCTAGAGCGTCTTGCAACTTTACACAGTGTGAGTTGTTGAGACTATTTGATTTCTTCACTTGGGCCATAGTGTAGATTTAGTCATGGTTAACCTTAGATTTGGGACCGTGTATTCAAGGATGTCCACGACTCATTAAACATCAGTTAGGAGACATAATAGTTATTCTTGCCCTTGAAACATTCGTCCTAGGGGGATCATTGTCTAAGTACCCCACTTCTATCGATTGCCTTTCCTCTGACTTATTTGTGCCTCTCGTTCGTGTTTCTTTTATTTATGTTTATATTACATTTCATCGAGATAATCATTGTTCATCTTCATTTAGTTAAGTAGCAATCTTAGTATTTTTATTGCTTACTCCCTGTGGATATGATACCCCACTCACCTGGGATTTATTATTTTGACAAACCTATGTACTTGCGAGTAATACACAAGGGCCATTGTTAGTGGTACATCCTCGGTAGAACAAGTGGACTTTGTGGGTAATGTAATGAGAAACCAAGGCAATCCATATAGCAACCCCTACAATCTAGATGGGAGGAGCCACCCGAATCTTTTTTGGTGTAATCAAGGGAAACAGAAAACAATGGCACCACCGGGCTTCCAACAACAACAATAAGCCTCGAATATGGAGAACCGAGTTCCATGGTTGGAAAACTGGATGACCGATCTAAAGAAGGCTCTAACCAAGTTCATTCAATCATCTAGATACAAGATTTAAATCAGTTGAAGCCACACTTCGCAACCACACCCCATCATTGCACAATTTGGAGAATTAAAAAGGGCAAATTGCAAAGTCATTATTGGAGAGAAATCAAGGAAGCTTACCTAGTAACACCGAAACTAATCCGAGATAACATGTGAAGGTGATCACTTTGAGAAGTGGTCGTGAGATTGAGGGTAGGCTTCTGATGAGTGCTTGTGTGATAAGAATACGAAGTGTTATTTCCTTATGATGAGCATTACTTTTCTCGGGTTTTAACACTAATATGTGTGCATTTATGTTAATTTCATGCATATAGGTTTGTGAAGCCGAAGGGTAGAGAAAGAAGACAATGTAGATCATAAATGGACCATTTGGAGAAAATCTTGAGAAGGTTCAAACACAAAAACATAAGTCGGGTTCGAAATGTGGGAATGTGTGCTAACCTCCTCGTATTCAAGTTAGCACAACGATTTCGAGGGGCACAAGGGCACTCACATTCAAGGATTCCGGCTTGTGTATGTATAGCATGATCTCCACCAACATGTCCATTATGGAAGAAGCAAAGCGATCGACGACGTAAACGTGTGCACATTTACGTTACCTCGATGAAAGCATGGATTCGGGAGTGTTTTGGATTAGTACTATAGTAATCACCGTAGCAAAACACTGTAGTCGCTCGAAGAAGGATGAAAATAGAGAATCCACATGGGCGTGTAGAAATTCCACACCCTGCGCGAAAAAAATCTGAGGGGTGCCCACATGGGCTCGCGATTCACAATTCTAGCCCTATTTAAGGTCGAATTCAGCCCTCGATTTCAGATTCTTTTCTCTATCTTTAGCCCCAACTTGAGAGAGGCGGCTGGGGCTTGGGACAGGTATTGGCTAAAGATTTGGAGAGGTTCTATGGCTCTGACAAGGTCCCCTTGCGTATATCCCATAAGTGCACGGGTTTGTCGAAGTAATAATCCCGGGTGAGCGGATATCGAATCCACAGGGAGTAGGAAATAAAAATACTAAATTTTATTCTTAGCTATGTAAAAGATCAATGATAATGAGTGTGACAGTGTTTCAATTCTCAACGATAAAAAAGCAACAAGTAAGAGAGCAAAAAGTAAAGAAGGGGGTAAGGCAAATCGATAAAGATGGGGTACCCGGATAATGCTCCACCTAGGATAATTGTTTCAAGTGCAAGAACCCTCTATTATGCTTCCTAATCAATACGATGGTGTGTCATGGAAATCCTTAATTATATAGTCCCAAATCTAAGGTCAACTATGCCTAACTCTATACATGTCCCATAGGAGAAATCGAACAATCTCAACACCTCGCTTTTCGCATAGAGTTGCAATGAGCTCTAGGGATTCCAAGTGATAAATCTTTTCCTAATTATAGATCTAACCCTTTGGTTACGGGTGGAAGGTCCCCTAACCACAATTGAGCCCTAGATACTAAGATCATCTCAACGGTTCACTCCGTTAAACGCGCAACTAAGCCCCAGTGGAAGTTCATCCCTTAGACCATTCACTCTATTATGGCCGCAAAGAACTCGAGGAATGGAGGTAGAATCTATCACGCCGGAGGGGAAAGGGGACGCTCCTGTACCTCTCGACTCACCCTCTCAACCCTCTCCAACCTAGCTTTGTCTAACGCTCGTGGTGTGTCACTCACTCACAAGGTTACTGATAAGTGCTTGAGTAGACATATTTTTATATATGTTTTACATGCATTGAGCATCATTTTTACTGTGGTTTATGTCTCATATTGTGTATTTGGTGTTCTTTTATGCATATAGGTTGTGAATGCTTTAAAGAGTAAAAAGGAAGCAAAGATAGGCTATAAAGACACAATGTTGGGAGTTCTTGTTCAATTCAAGGATCAAGACACGAGAGAAGTTCATAAACATGGAGATGTGTGCCAACTTGTAAGAAGATTAAAGTCAATTCACTATTTGGAAGGGCACAAAGGCAGCCACATCTTCATATTCCTTCTCTTTGTGAAGATTGCAAGACCTCTCAAAGATACGTCGATGAAGAAAAGTTTTATAGCCTACCACATGGACGTGTGCCCGGACATGTGGCCTTAAGAGAAGAGTGTTCGGATCGCGTTTTTGTGAAAAAGTCATCGTAGCAATTTCAATCGTAACATTATTGTAGCAAAATTGCATCACGCGGCCGCGTGGAAATTCCGCGCGCCGCGTGGAAATTCTTGCGACCACGCGGGCGTGGAAAAATCCACGCAGGGCGCGTGAGGGCACGTGACGACGCGATCTAAGGCCTATAAATAGCCGTTTTGCCCTATTCTTTCTCATCTTTTGTGCGGCTCTTGAGGGGTGAGAGCGGCTAGGGGTTTGGAGAGGAGGTCTTTGCGGCTTTGGAGGCGCTTCATCACCAACTTTGATCGATTCCTCCTCCGTCATAGCATCAAGGAAGCCACCGTTGAACCTAGCTTCGGAGTGGGTCCTTCAAGGCGTCGAAGCTCTCCATCAAGGCCATCGGTTCATATATAAGGGGTTTATTTCTATGGTTTTAATGTACTTTCATTCATTGATGGTGTGTTTTGTATGTTGCTCCATGGAGGGCTAAAACCCTAGAGGGTATTTGGGCTTGTGAACCCTAGGATTCTCATCTTTTTGTGGATTTGCTTTTGTGTTTCTATTTAATCCGAGTTTGATTAAGTTTCATTCTTGATTGTTTAATGCTTGCTTGCCTTATTGATCTTATGGTTATTTGGTTTGCATGATTTGTTGCCTTGGTGGGAGAGAGATCTCCATTAGGGTTAGAACCTCAAGATTGAAGAGGGTTGAGAGGGTGAGTCATGAGATAGTGAAGTGTCCTCTTTCCCCTCCGATTGGTGTATTCTATCTCCATTCCCTAAGCTCTATGCAACCATATTTGGTGGGAGGCGTGAGATTGCTCGATTTCTCCGCCGGGACCTTGTAGGGGGTTAGGATCCTTTGCCGGGAATTAGGGTTGGATCAATCTTTAGGAATTGGATACACGTTTGGAATCCCTAGAGTGCTTTGCTGGTCATATGTGGTGTGAGGTGTTGAGATTGAGCGATTTCTCCACGGGACCTCGTAGGGGGACTAGTATCGGTGATCTAGAGATAGACCCGATTATGTTTGGATTTCCATGACTTAACTTACTCATCATAGAAACACTTTTGCTTATCCGTTACCTAATACCGAATCCTAGGGGAGCATTGCACGAATACCCCACTTTTTACTCGATTGAGATTCTCCTTCCATTTTACCCTTGCATATTCAGTCTCCGGTGTTCATCTCTTCGCACATTAGATCACCACACTATCCCATTATCATTTGGCTAGATAGCGAGAAGAAGTTAGTACTAGTAGCCCCTATTCCACGTGGATTCGACTACCCGACTCACTCGGGTATTTATTACTCGACACCCGTGCACTTGCGGTACACACACGCATATTCGGACGTGTCAGTTACCAACAAGAACTCTCAACCCTAGTGTCACTCTAGGGAAATGTTCATATAATAAAGCATTCAAGGTTAGAACTCATAATAAACATCAATTTATTGAAAGATAATAAAGAGGTTCAAAGAAACAAATACATCCTAGGGTTCACAATACCCGAGTACTGACTAAGGGTTCAGCTCTCCATGGAGCTAAGTACAATCAAAGAAATAGAATGTAAAACCAATGAATCCATAAAGAAACCCCCTCGATAGTTGTGTCGATGGTCTTGTGTAAAGTTTCTACTCGTCGTCCAAGGATTCCCTCGTCCGGTATATGATATGCCTCGACTGAAGCTCCCCTACCAACCTTCTTCCTAAGGAATGACGATGTCGGAGCCATAGAACCTCTCCAAAACCTTAGCCAATACCCCTCGAAAACTTAGCCGAAGCCCTATCTCTAGTTGGGGAAAAGATGGAGAAAAGAATACCAAAATCGGGGCTGAATCGGCTTTAAATAGGGCTGGAATCGGGTGACTACACGGCCGTGAATGCTTCTCGTGCCCGTGCGGAATTTCCACACGGGCGTGGGTAATTTCCACACACCTGTGTGGATTCTCTGAAACTGTCATTTTCGGTCGGTTGTAAACAGTAACTGCTTGCTACAGTAATCTGCTACAGTGCTATGCCAAAAATACTCCCGAATCCACTTTTCATTGAGGTAACATAAATGGGCACACGTTTATGCCATGGATCGCTTTTCTTCTTCAATGACGGATAAGTTAATGGAGATCTTGTTCTATGTGCATAAGTTAGAATGCTTGAGTGTAACTGCCCTTGTGCCTCTCCAAATGGTTGTGCAAACTCAAATACTGGGAGGTTGGCACACACTCTAGCATCTCGCACCCGACTTATATCTTCGCGTTTGAACCTTTGCAAGATTTCCTCCAAAATCGGTGCATTATGATCCACATTGGCTTCTTTTCTTCATAATTGGTTTCACAACCCTACCGCATAAAAGTAACATAAAAACACACATATTAATTTAAAAAAACCGGAGAAAAAGTAATGCTCAAAATAAGGAAAAGAATGCTTCACATTCATATCACACAAAGCACTTATCGAGGCTCGACATGGTGCTCCGTTAGGAGGAAGGTTAGTGGAAGAGCTTTTCGTCGAGACCGATCAGGGCGAGGGTATATCCTAGGCCGACCAAAGGGACCCTTGGATGACGAGTAGAGGACTCTCCACAAGACCATCACCATGACTATCAAGGGGGTTTTGTATGGATTCTTTGCTTTTACATTTGATTTCATTGATTGTGATTAGCTTCGTGGAGAGCTAAACCCCCTAGTGGGTACTTGGGTATTTGTGAACACTAGGATGTATTCGTTTCATTGAACCTCTTTATTATGCTTTCAATTAATTGATGTTTTATTTGATTTCCAATCATGAATGTATGATTGTATGAATACTCCTTTAGAGTGACACTAGGCTTGAGAGTTCTTGTTGGTAACCCTTGTGAGTGAGTGACACACCACGAGAGTTAGACAAAGTTAAATTGGCGAGAGTTCAGAGGATGAGTCAAGAGATAGCAGAGCGTCCCCTTTTCCCTTCGGTGTGATTTATTCTACCTCTATTTCCTCAAGTTCTTTGTGGTCATAGTAGAGTGAATGGGCTAAAGGATGACCTTCCTTTGGGGCTTAGTTGTGAGTGCAACGGAGTGAAGTGTTGAAGTGATTTTAGCACCTAGGGCTTAATTAGGGCTAGGGACCTTCCACCTTTACCAAAGGGTTAGGTCTACATCTAGAAAGAGGATTTATCACTTGGAATCCCTAGAACTCATTGTAATTCTATACGAGTGAGACGTTGAGAGGTTATTCAATTTCTCCTCCGGGACATGTATAGAGTTAGGCATGGTTGACCTTAGATTTGGGACCACATATTTAAGGTTCTCCATGACTCATTATTGCATCAATTAGAAAGTATAATAGAGGGTTGTTGCAATTGAAATGATTGTCCTAGGCGGAACAATATCCGGGTACCTCATTTATATCGATTGCCTTACCTTCTCCTTTACTTGTGCTCTCTTTCTTGTTCTTTTACTTTTGTTATTTCATATCTTGTCACACATATCACTATTCCTCTTTCACTTAGTTAAGAAACAATTTAAGTTTTTTTATTCCCTACTCCCTGTGGATACGATACCCCACTTATCTGGGATTTTATTACTTCGATAAACCTGTACACTTGCGTGATATACATAAGGGGCGTTGTCAGCTTCCAAGTGTGAAGACCAATGTTGAACCACACGTAGTCATTGAGGTTGAGAGAACAAAAGGAAAAGGGATGGCATCACCACCATACAAGCCAAGAATTCCTCATCTTCAAGATTGAAGAATGACTAAAATGATGAGCAATACAAGAAGTTCTTTAACCTATTCAAGCAGTTGCACATCAATATCCCATTTGTGGAGGCATTGTCTCAAATGCATCGCTATGCAAAGTTTCTCAAGGACCTCTTAACCAACAGGATGAACTAGTAGGAGAGTGCATCTATGATTCTAGATGCTTCATGTTCAGTGTTGTTACAAAAGAATATGCTGAACAAGAAGGAGGGCCCTGGAAGCTTCATCATTCTGTAGAACATTGGTAATTTAGGAGAAGAGAAGGCATTGGCAGACTCGGGGGCTAGCATCAACATCATGCCTTATACATTCTTCCAAAACCTAGGCTTGGGAGAGCCTAGGCCCACTTGGATGATGTTACAATTGGTGGACCGAATAGTTAGACATCCGAGGAGCATCATCGAAGATGTACTTGTGAAGGTTAACAAGTACATATTTCTTGTGGACTTTGTAGCACACACTGGTGTTGTGTGTAAACCCCCAGTTCATGGGTGTCGAAGTAATAATTACCCTAGTGAGTGGGTTGTCAAATCTACAGGGAACGGAAGTATTACTATTAACTACTTCTTATTTATCTAGTTAGAATCGATCAATGTGATGGAGTGAACTAATTGGAATGTGGATCATAAATGCCAATGCGGATCGTAAATGCACCATTTGGAGGAAATCTTGAGAAGGTTCAAACGCGAAGACATAAGTCGGGTTTAAGATGCGAGAATGTGTGCCAACCTCCTTGTATTCAAGTTAGCACAACGATTTGGAGGGGCATAGGGTAGTCACATTCAAGCATTCCTGCTTGTGCATGTATAGCAAGATCTCCACAAACATGTCCGTTATTAAAGAAGCAAAGTGATCTATGGCGTAAATGTGTGCCCGTTTACGTTACCTCGATGAAAACATGGATTCGGGAGTGTTTCGGGCAGGTACTGTAGCAGAGTACTGCAACAAATAATGTAGCAGTTACCATTCACAGCCCCCGAAGAAGGAGTAAAACAGAGAATCCACATTGCCGTGTAGAAATTCCACACGCCCATGCAAAAAATCCACAGGGGCGCCCGCATGGGGTGTGGATTCCTGATTCCAGCCCTATGTAAGGCCGATTTCAGCCTTGGTTTCAGAATTCTTTACTCCATCTTTTTACCAACTTTAGAGAGGGCAGCGGCTAGGGTTTTGAGAGGTACTGCCTAGGGATTTAGAGAGGTTCTATGGCTCTGATATCATGCTCCATTTGGAAGAAGGTTAGTGGGAGAGCTTTCCTCGGCACCGATCTGGCAAGGTGCATCCTAGACCGGACAAAGGGACCCTTGGATGAGTAGAGGACTCTCCACAAGACCTTCGCCATAATAATCGAGGGGGTTTTCTATGGATTCTTTGCGTTTACATTTGATTTCAATGACTGTAATTAGCTCCATGGATGGCTAAACTCCTAGTTGGTACTTGGGTATTTGTCAACCCTAGGATGTATTCGTTTTATTGAACCTCTTTATTATGCTTTCAATTAATTGATGTTTTATTTGAGTTCCAATCTTGAATGCTTGATTGTAAGAATACTCCCTTAGAGTGACACTAGGCTTGAGAGTTCTTGTTGGTAAATCTTGTGAGTGAGTAACACACAACGAGAGTTAGACAAAGATAGATTGGACAGGGTTGAAAGGGTGAGTTGAGAGGTAGCGGAGTGCCCCCTTTCCCCTCCGGTGTAATTTATTCTACCTCCATTTCCTTAAGTTCTTTGCGGTCATAGTAGAGTGAATGGCTAAAGGTTGACCTTCCGCTGGGGCTTAGTTGCGGGTGCAACGGAGTGAAGCGTTGAAGTGATTTTAGCACCTAGGGCTTAATTATGGCTAGGGACCTTCCACATGGACCAAAGGGTTAGGTCTATGTCTAGGAAGAGGATTTATCATCTGGAATCCCTAGAACTCATTGCAATTCTATACGAGTGCGAGGTTGAGAGGTTATTCAATTTTTCCTCCAGAACATGTATAGAGTTGGCATGGTCGACCTTAGATTTGGGACCATGTATTTAAGGATCTCCACGACTTATTATTGCATCAGTTAGAAATTATAATAGAGGGTTCTTGCGCTTGAAATGATTGTTCCAGGTGGAACAATATCCGGGTACCGCATTTACATCGATTGCCTTACCTTCTCCTTTACTTGTGCTCTCTTTCTTGTTCTTTTACTTTTCTTATTTCACATCTTGTCACACATATCACTATTCCTCTTTCACTTAGTTAAGAAACAATTTAAGTTTTTTTATTCCCTACTCCCTGTGGATACGATACCCCACTTATCTGGGATTTTATTACTTCGATAAACCTGTACACTTGCGTGATATACATAAGGGGCGTTGTCAGCTTCCAAGTGTGAAGACCAATGTTGAACCACACGTAGTCATTGAGGTTGAGAGAACAAAAGGAAAAGGGATGGCATCACCACCATACAAGCCATGAATTCCTCATCTTCAAGATTGAAGAATGACTAAAATGATGAGCAATACAAGAAGTTCTTTAACCTATTCAAGCAGTTGCACATCAATATCCCATTTGTGGAGGCATTGTCTCAAATGCATCGCTATGCAAAGTTTCTCAAGGACCTCTTAACCAACAGGATGAACTAGTAGGAGAGTGCATCTATGATTCTAGATGCTTCATGTTCAGTGTTGTTACAAAAGAATATGCTGAACAAGAAGAAGGGCCCTGGAAGCTTCATCATTCTGTAGAACATTGGTCATTTAGGAGAAGAGAAGGCATTGGCAGACTCGGGGGCTAGCATCAACATCATGCCTTATACATTCTTCCAAAACCTAGGCTTGGGAGAGCCTAGGCCCACTTGGATGATGTTACAATTGGTGGACCGAATAGTTAGACATCCGAGGAGCATCATCGAAGATGTACTTGTGAAGGTTAACAAGTACATATTTCTTGTGGACTTTGTAGCACACACTGGTGTTGTGTGTAAACCCCCAGTTCATGGGTGTCGAAGTAATAATTACCCTAGTGAGTGGGTTGTCAAATCTACAGGGAACGGAAGTATTACTATTAACTACTTCTTATTTATCTAGTTAGAATCGATCAATGTGATGGAGTGAACTAATTGGAATGTGGATCATAAATGCCAATGCGGATCGTAAATGCACCATTTGGAGGAAATCTTGAGAAGGTTCAAACGCGAAGACATAAGTCGGGTTTAAGATGCGAGAATGTGTGCCAACCTCCTTGTATTCAAGTTAGCACAACGATTTGGAGGGGAATAGGGCAGTCACATTCAAGCATTCCTGCTTGTGCATGTATAGCAAGATCTCCACAAACATGTCCGTTATTAAAGAAGCAAAGTGATCTATGGCGTAAATGTGTGCCCGTTTACGTTACCTCGATGAAAACATGGATTCGGGAGTGTTTCGGGTAGGTACTGTAGCAGAGTACTGCAGCAAATAATGTAGCAGTTACCATTCACAGCCCCCGAAGAAGGAGTAAAACAGAGAATCCACATTGCCGTGTAGAAATTCCACACGCACATGCAAAAAATCCACAGGGGCGCCCGCATGGGGTGTGGATTCCTGATTCCAGCCCTATGTAAGGCCGATTTCAGCCTTGGTTTCAGAATTCTTTACTCCATCTTTTTACCAACTTTAGAGAGGGCAGCGGCTAGGGTTTTGAGAGGTACTGCCTAGGGATTTAGAGATGTTCTATGGCTCTGACATCATGCTCCATTTGGAAGAAGGTTAGTGGGAGAGCTTTCCTCGGCACCGATCTGGCAAGGTGCATCCTAGACCGGACAAAGGGACCCTTGGATGAGTAGAGGACTCTCCACAAGACCTTCACCATAATAATCGAGGGGGTTTTCTATGGATTCTTTGCGTTTACATTTGATTTCAATGACTGTAATTAGCTCCATGGATGGCTAAACTCCTAGTTGGTACTTGGGTATTTGTCAACCCTAGGATGTATTCGTTTTATTGAACCTCTTTATTATGCTTTCAATTAATTGATGTTTTATTTGAGTTCCAATCTTGAATGCTTGATTGTAAGAATACTCCCTTAGAGTGACACTAGGCTTGAGAGTTCTTGTTGGTAAATCTTGTGAGTGAGTAACACACAACGAGAGTTAGACAAAGATAGATTGGACAGGGTTGAAAGGGTGAGTCGAGAGGTAGCGGAGTGTCCCCTTTCCCCTCCGGTGTAATTTATTCTACCTCCATTTCCTTAAGTTCTTTGCGGTCATAGTAGAGTGAATGGCTAAAGGTTGACCTTCCGCTGGGGCTTAGTTGCGGGTGCAACGGAGTGAAGCGTTGAAGTGATTTTAGCACCTAGGGCTTAATTATGGCTAGGGACCTTCCACATGGACCAAAGGGTTAGGTCTATGTCTAGGAAGAGGATTTATCATCTGGAATCCCTAGAACTCATTGCAATTCTATACGAGTGCGAGGTTGAGAGGTTATTCAATTTTCTCCTCCAGAACATGTATAGAGTTGGCATGGTCGACCTTAGATTTGGGATCATGTATTTAAGGATCTCCACGACTTATTATTGCATCAGTTAGAAATTATAATAGAGGGTTCTTGCGCTTGAAATGATTGTTCCAGGTGGAACAATATCCGGGTACCGCATTTACATCGATTGCCTTACCTTCTCCTTTACTTGTGCTCTCTTTCTTGTTCTTTTACTTTTGTTATTTCACATCTTATCACACATATCACTATTCATCTTCCACTTAGTTAATAAACAATTTAATTGTTTTTATTCCCTACCCCCTGTGGATATGATACCCCACTTATGTCAGATTTTATTACTTCAACAAACTTGTGCACTTGCGGGACATACGCAAGGGGCGTTATCAAGTTTTTGGCGCCGTTGCCGGGGAGTAGGCGTTTGGAGATACTTTGTACTTTGTTTTCTTAGCTATTCATTCATTTATTCTAGTTAATTTCTTCTTATTCTATCATCATTCTATTTTTTTTTCTTTCTTTTTGGTACAGCTCCAGGTTATGACCCGAGGAAACCCCTCAATATTGATTGAAGGAGATCCCGAGCTTGAACGTACACTTAGAACAAAAGAGAAAAAACTTGTGCAAGAACCATCTAATCTAGCAGATTTGGAAGTAGAAGAATTTGAAAACATGAGAGAACATAATGAGCAACGAGTGGACATTACCCGATTATGCGGACCTTGAGTATTGGCTACACAATCAAGTATTGTGCATCCCCGATTACTGACTCGAACTTCGATCTAAAGCCGGCATTCATCCACATGTTTTAGTAATCCGCATAGTTCAATGGTTTTGGCGATGAGGATCCAAAACAGATCATATAGAAAAATTTCTCGAGGTGTGTGATATGCTTAAGATAAATGGGGTTACGGATGATGTTATCAAGTTGAGAGCCATCCCATTTTCCTTAAAGGGGAGAGTGAAGCGATGGCTACTCCCATTACCTAGAGCATCGATTACCACATGGGAGAAGATGGCGGAAAGCTTTTTCTAGCCCGTTATTTCCCTCCCATAAAATCTTCAAAACTTAGGAATGTGATCTCGTCCTTTGTACAGTCGGAATTGGAGTCTCTATTTAAGACATGGGAAAGGTTTAACGAGCTCCTGAGAAAGTGCCCATAACACGGATTCCCGGAGTGGATGATTGTTCAGACCTTTTACAGCGAGTTGAATCTGAGTACAAGGCAATTCTTGGATGCGGCAGCAAGAGATACCTTAGGTAGCAAGACCCCCGGTGAGAACTGTCAACTAATTGAAGTAATGGGGTTAAATAGCAAGATCCCCGAGTAAATTTCTACTTGCACTTGGTGTGGTGGAGGACATACTCCCTCCGATTGCCCGATCTCTATTGGTGATGCATCTTCTGTTGAGAATGTTGATTTTGTGGGTAATGCAATGAGGAACCAAGGGAATCCATATAGCAACATCTATAATCCATGTTGGAAGAATCATCCCAATTTTTCATGGAGCAATCAAGGTACACAAAAGGCCATGGAGCCACCGGGTTTCCAACAACAACAAGAACCAAACATGGAAAACCGAGTTTTGGGTTTAGAGACCAGAATGACCGATTTGGAGAAGGCCTTGACTAGGTTTGTGCAATCGTCATATACACAGTTTCAATCAATCGAGGCTACACTTCACAACCACACTGCCTCTTTGCACAATCTTGAAAATCAAGTGGGGTAGATTGCAAAGTCTCTATCGGAAAGGCCATAAGGAAGCTTGCTGAGTAATATTGAGACCAATCCTAGAGAGCATGTGAAGGCGATCACTTTGAGAAGTGGTCGTGAGGTTGAAGGTAGATTTCTGAGTGAGAGGCCCAATGAACATACACCCGAGGTTACAGAGGTTGAGGAGGGAGCAAGCAAAGAGAAGGTGGTGGCATCCCCACCTTTCAAGGCAAGAATCCCTTATCCCTCTAGATTGAAGAATGACCAAGTGGCTAAATAATACAAGAAGTTCCTGAGTTTGTTCAAGCAACTCCACATCAATATTCCTTTTGTTGAGGCATTGGCCCAAATGACTAAGTATTCAAAATTCCTGAAAGACTTGTTTACCAATAAAAGGAAATTGGAGGAGTGTGGCTCTGTGATTCTAGATGTGTCTTGGTTGGCGGTGTTGGAAACGAACATACCGAACAAGAAGAAAGACCCGTGAAGCTTCATCATTCCATGTAATATTGGCAATTTGGGTGAAGAAATGGCATTGGTGGACTAAGGGACCGGTATCAACGTCATGCCATACACCTTCTTTCAGAAGCTAGGCCTGGGCGAGCCTAGACCCACTCGGATGACTTTGTAATTGGCGGATCGAACAGTGAGATATCCGAGGGGTATCATTGAAGACGTGCTTGTCAAGGTAGACAAGTACATTTTTCCTATAGATTTTGTAGTGCTAGACATTGATGAGGATGTTGATGTACCTTTGATACTTGGGAGACCATTCTTCCTTTCGTCGTAGATTGCTTTGCTCTTTTAATGAAGGGCTACATTGGTGGAGATCTTGCTATACATAATCAAGCCAGAATACTTGAATGTGTCTGCCTTTGTGGCCCTCCAAATCATTATGCTAACTTGAATACGAGGAGGTTACCACACATTCTCGCATCTTGAACCCAACTTATGTCTTCACGTTTGCTCCTTCTCAAGATTTCCTCCAAATGGTGCATTCACGATCTACATTGGCTTCTTTCTCTAACATTCGGCTTCCCAACCCTATATGCATAAAAGTAACATAAATACACACATATTAACGCTAAATCCTGATCGAAGTAATGCTCATCATAAGGAAAGAACACTTCACATTCTTATCACACAAGCACTTATCAAGCTACCACCTTGAAAGTGTGAAAGCCATTTTAGCGGCTGTTTTGGAAAGGGCTACCTTAGAGGATCTGTGAAGCTACTACCATCTTTTTGTTTTGTTACGTTTTGTAGTTAAATAAGTTCCTTATACTTGGAACAATGAGGAGTATACTTTGGATTTACTTGAGTGAGTTTACAGACACTTGCACGATCTTGTGTTTGTTGTCATTTTTTATTCGAGTTTTTAGCTAGAGCATTGATTTTTCGTGTTTAGTGTTGAAATTTCCCTTACTTGTAGAATGCTCTCCTTGTATGCTATGGTGAACCTAAGGCCAAGCACTTTCAATTTTTCCTTCTTCTATGCTTCAGTGTTTAATTTTTTCTTAAGGACAATCAAAAGCTTAAGTGTGGGGGAGTTTGATAAGTGCTTGTGTGTTAAGAATGTGAAGTATTCTGTGCTTATAATGAGCATTACTTTTATCAGGTTTAAGCATTAATACATGTGTATTTGTGATCTTTTGCGCATTTAGGGTTGTGAAGCTAAGTACTAAGAAAAGAAGATAAAAGTAGATGTGAATGTACTATTTGGTGGAATCTTGGAAGGAACAAGCTCGAAGACACAAGTGGGGCTCTAAGATACATGAATGTGTGCCAACCTCCATGTATTAAAGTCATTACAATGAGTTGGAGGGGCATGAAGGCAGTCACATTTGTGTATCCGGACTTGTGCATTGATAGCAAGATCTTCACAAATGAGGCATTTGATTGTAGAAGCGACACGATCTACGGCATAAACATGTGCCCGTTTATGTTACCCCGATGAAATGTGTGGTATTGGGAGTATTTTTAGCCGGTATGGCAGCAAGTACTGTAGAAGATTACTGTTCATAGCCGGAAAAAAATCAGATTTCCAGAGAATCCACACGCCTGTGTGGAAATTTCCACAGGGGCATGTGGATGTTCCACATGCCCATGTGGATGCCCGATTCCTACCCTTTAGAGGGGTTTTGGCAAGGCTTACGGAGAGGTTCTATGGCTTCAACACCGCGCTGCTCTTGGAAGAAGGTTATTAGGGGAGCTTTCATCGGAATCGATCCGGCGAGGTGTGCCCTAGGCCAGACAAGGGGACGATTGGATAAGACGAGGCTACTCCACAAGACCATCAACACGAATATCAAGGGGGATTTCTCTATGGATTACTTGTTTTTACATTCTATTTCATTATTGATTGTAACTAGCTCCATGGAGAGCTAAACCCCTAGTGGGTACTCTGATTTGTGAACCCTAGGATGCATTTATTTCATTAATATTCTATTAACTTTTCCTTAATTAATGTCTGTAATTGAGTTTCAATCTTGAATGATTGTTGCATGATTTCTCCCTTAGAGTGACACTAGGGTTGAGAGTCTACTTTGGTAATCTTTATGAGTGAGTGACACACCATGAGGGTTAGACATTGCAAGATTAGAGAGCGTCGAGAGGGTGAGTCAAGTGGTAGTGGAGTGTCCCCTTTCCTCTCCAATGTGATTTATCCTACCTCCACGTTCCAAGAGTTCTTTGCGGCCATAGTAGAGTGAATGGGCTAAGGGATGACCTCTGCTGGGGCTTTATTGCACAGGCAACGGAGTGAAGCGGTGAAGTGACTTTAGCACCTAGAGCTTAATTATGACAAGAGGTCTTTTTCCTGGACCAAAGTGTTAGATCTATACGTTGGGATAGGGTTTATAACTTGGAATCCCTAGAGTTTCTTACAACTCTACACAGTGTGAGGTGCATAGATTGATCGATTTCTCCACTAGGACATAGTGTAGAGTTAGTCACGGTTGACCTTATTTTTGTCACCGTGTGTTTAAGGATTTCCATGACTCATTAAGCTTCAATTAGGAGATATAATAGTTTATTTTGCACTTCAAACAATTGTCCTAGGTGGAACAATATCCGCTTACCTCTCATCTTTTTGTGCTTCTCTTTCTCGTTTCCTTTATTCTTGCTTTCATTACATTTTATCAACAAAATCATTATTCTGTCTTCGCTTAGTTAGATAGGAATCCTGGTATTTTTATTCCCTAATCCCTATGGATAAGATACCTACTCACCTGGGATTTATTACTTTGACAAACCCATGCACTTACTGGTAACACGCAAGGGGCGTTGTCAGAGAGCCACGCACCAATATGGTCGCCCAATTCTGGTGACTTGGCTAGAATCTGGCTCCTACGCCTCATAAAACTCGTGTTTTGCACAAATAAGAGATGTCTACCATGATTTCCTAAGAAGTATTGCACAAAAACACCATGAAAGCTCCTTGAAAATGGACATGAAATGATGGAAGAGGTGGGAGAGAGTGAGGGCTTACCAGATCAAATTGGAGATGGAAACTCAGTGAAAACTCCAGCAAAACACGTCACATTCTCCAAGGAGTTAAAGAAAATTGGTTTGAGAGATCAAAACTTGGGTTTTATAGGAGTGAAAGAGTGGGAGAATAAGGCCTATCCATCTTCATATAGGAACAGGGGGGTGTGGAAATTCCACACCCCTGTGTTGGTACTGTACATGACTGTGTGGAAACTCCACGCCGCCATTTGGACTGCAGAATTTCTGCAGACAGTCCACACAAGGCCTGAATCTCCAAATTAACACCAATTTCTTAACTATACACACTAAATTCACTCTAAACCATGTCATACACATGTAACATAATTCAAATCACCGAAGAATTCTATGAAAACATCACCGATCAACTAAAATTAATCAAGACGCACACTCATGAAATTGTTACTACAGAATTAAAATTCCAAGATTAAAAAAACTAACTAAAAAAACTTGGGTTTGCTTCACAAGAAGCACTTGTTTAATGTCACTTACCTTGACATACCTATCCTTACCTCATGGTGGCTCATAAAGATGAAAAACCTCTTTTTGTTCAGTTTGCATATCCCCGTCAAAGTAGAGTTTCAATCTATGCCCGTTTACCTTGAATGTTCTTTTCACCGGTGAGTGATCTCCATAGTGCCATGTGGGAATACTTGAGTGATATTGTATGGTCCTAACCATCTTGACGTTAATTTTCCCAAAAATAACTTCAAATGGGAGTTAAAAAGTAGTACATGATTGACTACTTTGAATTCTCTGTACAATTTAATGTGTTTGTCATGCCATAGATGCATTCTTTCATTGTAGATTCTAGCATTTTCATAAGCTCTCAATCTCCACTCGTATACCTCATTCAATTAAAGCTTTCTTTGGTCACCGGCTCACACAAGACTAAAATTCATTGCCTTAATTGCTCAAAATGCCTTGTGTTCAAGCTCTACCGGTAAATGGCACGCTTTCCCATAGACCAAATTGAACGGCGTGGTTCCCATCAGTGTTTTCTATGCTGTCCGATATGCCAACAATGTATTATCTAGCCATTTCGACCAATCCTTTTGATTATGTTCCATCGATTTTGATAGAATTCTTTTCAGTTCACAATTAGTCACCTCTACTTACCCACTTGTTTGTGGATGATACGGAGTAGCAAGGTGATGGTGCACACCATATCTTTTCAAAATTTTCTCAAGATGGGCATTACAAAACTGAGTCCCTCGATCTCTTATGATAATCCTAGGAGTCCTGAATCGAGTGAATAATCTTCTGAGGAACTTGACCACTATTCTCGCATCATTTATAGGAAGAGCATGAGCCTCAACCCACTTAGAAATGCAGTCCACTACGAATAATATATATAGATTCCCATTAGAACTAGGAAACGGTCCCATGAAATTGAAGCCCCACACATCAAAAAAACCTCACGAATTGCATTGGGTTTTGTGCCATTTCATCACGTCTAGACAGATTTCCTACTCATTGGCAACTATCACAACTTTACACAAATTGTCTCGCATCTTAAAATAATTTTGGCCAATAAAAAGCCCATCGCTAAAACCTTTTTCAGCTATCCCTACTGAAGCATAATGGCACCCAACCGGGCTCGAATGACAATGATCTAAAATATCCAATCCTTCCTCTCGCGAGATACACCTTTGCACTATATCATTTGTACAAATTCTGAAAAGATAGGGATCCTCCCAATAAAAATGGTTCAAGTCAGCAAAGAACTTCTTCTTTTGTTTAAAAGAAAATCCTCTAGAAAGAACTCATCACAAAAGATAATTGGCGAAGTCGACGAACCATGGAGTGTCAGCTTTTGAAATTTCCTACAAACTATACAAGTGTTTTTCAAGAATGCGTCATTAATTTTGGTTGTCCATGTCCCGTATTCCTCTAAACTCTCAAAGGCAGAAACATGATCTGCGACCATGTTTTTACGCCCCGATTTTGTCCCTAATTTTAACATCAAATTTCTGCAGTAGCAACAACCAATGAATCAATCTTGGTTTTACATCAGACTTGTTCATTAGGTAACGTAGCGCTCAATAGTTAGTGAAGACAACCACTTGTGAAAGAATGAGCTATGATTTGAATTTGTCAAATGCAAACACCACCGCCAGCAATTCTTTTTTAAGAAGTAGTGTAGTTCTCTTGGGCACTTATCAAACTCTTGCTTCCATAATAAATTGGCTAAAAATGTATACCTTTTCTCTGCCCCAAAATAGCCCCCACGGCATGATCACTAGCATTGCACATAAGTTCAAAAAGGAGATTCCAATTCAGTAAGATGAGGATAGGTGCTTGTATGAGTTTTTTTTTTAACATGTTCAAAGCAAGCAAGCACTCTTTATCAAACTCAAATGGGGAGTCCTTTTCCAACAACTTGGTCATTAGTTGAGCTCTCTTGGAGAAATCTTTAATAAAACGGCGAAAGAACCCTGCATGGCCCAAGAAGCTTCTAATTGCCTTGACATTGGCTGGAGGAGGTTGTTCTTCAATGGTTTCAATTTTTACCCGATCAACCTCAATTTCTTGGCTAGAAATTTTATGACCAAGGGAAATCCCCTCTAGCCATGTGATAAATGCTTGTGTGATATGAATGCAAAGCATTCTTTCCTTATGTTGAGCATTACTTTTCTCGGGTTTTTACATTAATATGTGTGTTTTTATGTTACTTTTATGCAGGTAGGGTTGTGAAACCAATTATGAAGGAAAGAAGCCAATGTGGATCACAATGCACCGATTTTGGAGGAAATCTTGCTAAGGTTCAAACGCGAAGATATAAGTCGGGTGCGAGATGCTAGAGTGTGTGCCAACCTCCCCGTATTTTAGTTTGCACAACCATTTGGAGGAGCAAAAGGGCAGTCACACTCAAGCATTACGACTTATGCACATAGAACAAAATCTCCATCAACTTATCTGTCATTGAAGAAGCAAAGCAATCCATGGCATAAACGTGTGCCCATTTATGTTACCTCGATGAAAAGTGGATTCGGGAGTATTTTTTGGCATAGTATTATAGCATATTGCTGTAGCAAATCACTGTAGCAGTTACCATTCACATCCGGCCGAAAATGACAGTTTCAGAGAATCCACACGGGTGTGCGGAAATTACCCACGCCCGTGTGGAAATTCCGCACGGGCACGTGAAGCATACACGCCCGTGTAGTCGCCTGATTCCAGTCCTATTTAAAGCCGAATCAGCCCCGATTTTTGTATTCTTTTCTCCATCTTTTCCCCAACTTGAGAGAAGGCTTCGGCTAGGGTTTCGAGGGGTATTGGCCATGGTTTTGGAGAGGTTCTACAGCTCCGACATCATCATTCCTTAGGAAGAAGGTTGGTAGGGGAGCTTCCGTCGAGGCGTATCCTATACTGGACGTGGGAATCCTTGGACGACGAGTAGAGGACTTTCCAGAAGACCATCGACACGACTATCGAGGGGGTTTCTTTATGGATTCATTTCTTTTACATTCTATTTCTTGGATTGTACTTAGCTCTATGGAGAGCTATACCCCTAGTGGGTACTCGGGTATTGTGAACCCTAGGATGTATTTGTTTCTTTGAACCTCTTTATTATGCTTTTAATAAATTGAAGTTTATTGTGAGTTCCAACCTTGAATGCTTGATTGTATGAATATTTCCCCTAGAGTGACACTAGGGTTGAGAGTTCTTGTTGGTAACCTTGTGAGTGAGTGACACACCACGAGCGTTTGACAAAGCTAGGTTGGAGAGGGTTGAGAGGGTGAGTCGAGAGGTACAGGAGCGTCCCCTTTCCCCTTCAACGTGATAGATTCTACCTCCGTTCCTCGAGTTCTTTGCGGCCATAATAGAGTGAATTGTCTAAGGGATGAACTTCCGCTGGGGCTTAGTTGCACGTGCAATGGAGTGAAGCGTTGAGGTGATCTTAGTATCTAGGGCTCAATTGTGGTTAAGGACCTTCCACCTGGACCAAAGGGTTAGGTCTATAATTAGGAAGAAATTTATCACTTGGAATCCCTAGAGCTCATTGCAACTCTATGCGAGTGCGAGGTGTTGAGATTGTTCAATTTCTCCTCCGGGACATGTATAGAGTTAGGCATAGTTGACCTTAGATTTGGGGCTTGTAATTAAGGCTTTCCATGACTCACCATTGCATTGATTAGGAAGCATAATAGAGGGTTCTTGCACTTGAAACAATTATTCAAGACGGAACGTTATCCGGGTACCCCATCTTTATCGATTGCCTTACCCTCTTCTTTACTTTTGCTCTCTTACTTGTTGTTTTTATTGTTTAGAATTGAATCATTGTCACACTCATTATCACCATGACTCCCAATTTAGAACCAAGTTTGTTCCTTCACACTGAATAAGTACTTTCTGAAGATTCTTTAAGCATGTTTCAAAAGAATTTCTAATTACCAAAAAGTCATCCATGAAAACCTCCATTATATCTTCTAAGAAATCATAAAAAATAGCCGTCGTACATCTTTGGAAAGTAACCAGTGCATTGCAATGTCCAAACGGCATTCTTCTATATGCAAAAGTCTTGAATGGGCAAGTAAAAGTTGTTTTCTCTTGATCTTCTGGGGCGATTGGGATTTTAAAATACCCCAACGTTCAATCTAGAAAACAATCAAATTTGTGACCAGCTAATTGTTCCAACATTTGATCAATGAATGTCAATGGAAAATGATCCTTCCTTGTGGCATCATTCAATCTCTGATAGTCAATGGAAACACGGCATCTCATGACCATTTTCATCGGAATCAACTCATTCTGCTCATTCTTCACCACTGTCATGCCACCCTTTTTAGTGTACTACTTGTGTTGGACTTACCCAAGCACTATCCGAAATGGGGTAAATAATCCCTGCATGATGAAGCTTCACCACCTTCTCTTTGACCACCTTTTTCATGTTTGGGTTCAATCATCATTGAGGTTGAATCATAGTTTTGTAGTTATCCTCCATTAGAATCTTGTGGGGGGGTTGATTCCCTTGATATTTGAAATTTTCAAAGCAATGGTTGTTTTGTGCAACTTTAACATAATGACCAACTGCTCTTTTTATTCTAGAGAGAGATTTGAAGCAATGATTATCGTTAACTTTTATCCTTCAGCAAGAAAAGCATACTCCAAGTGTTCTGGTAGTGCTTTTATTTCTAACTCAGGAGGTTCTTCCACCGAAGGTCATAGTCGATTGGCTTGTTTCCTCTCAATTTCTTCAAACCCCTTGGTCATATCTTCTAACTCTTCCTCAAGTATCTCTTGTTTAGGTTTTTTTACCCAAAGGATATCCAAACTATCTTCATCTTCCACTTGATTACTTAAACCACACACTTCCATTGACGAGATTGATTCAACACAAATTATGGCCTCATCTTCTTCATCCGACTTGGATTTACACCCAACACATTTTGTTACGAATGCCATTGAAAAAGATGAGGGAATTTCCTTTGAATGAATTTCAGCCCCATTCCTAAAGACATAAATACAGATTTTTCAAAGTATTCCAACAATGTTGACAATTCAGCCCCTTGATATTGCATTCCACACTCCTTATTCATCATTTGTGGCTCAACTATCCTTAAAGTCAGCACCTTATCATATTGCATACCCAAATCAAATTCTGCCACAAATTGTTCCATTTTCTTCTCATTAGATGCCATCTCATCCTTCAATGCCCGGATAATTGATTCTTCGCTGAACATGATCATGAAATGGAAAAGAATCCAGAAATTACTATTTACCCATTAGAGATAGGAAAATAAGAGAAAGATGGAATGAAAAGAACGGCCAAAGATAGAAATATGAAGTAGAAAAGTAAATGAAAATATGAATGACTAAAGTAACCAAGTCCTAGTGTTCATAATATCCTGTTCCCCGGCAACGGCGCCAAAAACTTGACACACGCTCGCGTTGCGTGTAAACCACAAGTATGCGGGTGTCGAAGTAATAATTACCCTGGTCAAATCCATAGGAAACGGAAGTATTAGTATCAACCAATTCTCAGTTATCTAGTTAGAATCGATGAATATAATGGAGTGAACTAATTGTAAGAAGAGTTAATAAGTAAGCAAACAAGCAAGGAAATAGAGTAAAGGAGTTCTCAATCACTAAAGATGAGGTACTCAGGCGATTATCACCCTAGGATCTTCCATGAAGTCAAAGATTTGCTAAATGCCTATAAACCGAGTCTAATGAGTTGAGGTAATTAAAGAATAACCGGTCCTTGTCTCCAAGCAATCGGTACTAGTCCCCTACAAGGTAAGTGGAGAAATCGCTCAATCTCAACACCTCACACCCCATATGACCGTAAAATAAGCTCTAGGGATACCTAAGAGTGAAATTGATTCCTAAAGATAGATCCAACCCTAATTCCTGGTGAAGGATCCCTAACCCCCTACAAGGTCCCGGCGGAGAAATCTCTCAGTCTTACTCCTCACACCAAATATGATTGCATAGTGTTTAGGGAATACAGAGATTGGAAACTGATAAGTCCTTGTGTGATAAGAATGCAAAGTGTTCTTTCCTTATGTTGACCATTACTTTTAGCAGGTTTAAGTGCTAATACATGTGTATTTGTGTTCTTTTGCGCATGTAGTATTGTGAAGCTAAGTATTGAGAAAAGAAGCCAAAAGTAGATCTTAAACGCATTATTTGGTGGAATCTTGGAACAAACAAACATGAAGACACAAGTGGGACTCCAAGATACGTGAATGTGTGCCAACCTTCATGAATTCAAGTCACTATAATGAGTCAGAGGGGCAGAAAGGCAGTCACATTTGCATATCCCTACTTGTGCATTGATAACAAGACCTCAGCCAATGAAGCTTTTGATTTAAGAAGACGTGTGATCTACCACATAAACGTGTGATGTCCATGACTCATTAGATATTAGTTAGGAAACATACTGATTGGTTTTGCACTTGAAACAATAGTCCTAGGGTGAGTATCTCCTTCTTCTTCTCTTATTTCCATTTGCATTGATTCTTGTTCACATCACTATTTTTTCATCATCATTCTAGTTAAATAGCAATCTTTGTGTTTCTAATCACTATTCCCTATGGATTTGACTACCCACTCACCGGGGTATTATTATTTCAACAAATTCGTGCACTTGCGGTACACACGCAAAAGGGCATCGTCACACACTCACTTGCCTTTGAGCACAACTTGTGTCTTCATGTTTATTCACTCTAAGATTCCATCAACAAAGTGCAAACGGAATCTACTTTTGGCTTCTTTCTTCCATACTTGTCTCCACAACACTACATGCACCAAAGAACACAAAAAACACATGTATTAGTGATAAAAATCGAGAAAAGTAATGCTCAATGTAAGAAAAAGAATACTTTGTATTACTATTATACAAGCACTTATCAAACTTACGGGGTCTCATAACAAATGGAGATGTAGCATCTCGCTCAAGGATCTGCTGTAAAATGTCAAGACGCACCATAACCACCATGTGTTTATGGCCTGTGTAGCGCGAACCACACTAATCTCAGTCCGGAGCACCCCTACAACACTCTCGAGCCTCTCAAAATGATCATAGGCTTGAGACTGAGAAAACATGCACACAAGAGGTGGCTCCAGTGCTGTTGGTGGTGCCTCTATCTCCATCTGCCCGGGCTAAGGCTCGAGTATATGCTGAGATCATTCTGGCTCTAGTGAGGGAATTTTCATCAGATAAACTCCATCTCTATAGCATCGAATGATGCCCATGAGTTACAATGTATCCAAGCTGAGGGGTGCAAGTACAATCATATTCTTAGCACCTCTAATAGTGTCCAATAGACCAATCCCAATGATGAGTCTACTAATGTAAGGCCCGGAGAAGAGGATACTAATCCTGGCATACTATCCCTGGTGACACAAGTACTCAGCCAAGATGTGCCAAAGATAAATCGGCCCGCTCTACACCATGGAATACATATATAATAGCTCTTGTCTGCTCAGTACCACTGTGTCTGTCACCATGCCCGTTGATAAGTGCTTGTGTGTTAAGAATACGAAGTATTATTTCCTTACGATGAGCATTACTTTTATTAGGTTTAAGCGTTAATACATGTGTATTTGTGTTCTTTTGCGCATGTAGGGTTGAAGCTAAGTATTAAGAAAAGAAGCCAAAAGTAGATCGTAAACACACTATTTTGTGGATTTTTTGAAGGAACAAACACGAAGACACAAGTGGGACTCCAAGATATGTGAATGTGTGCCAACCTCTGTGTATTTAAACTATTTCAATGAGTTGGAGGGGCATGGAGGCAGTCACATTTGCGTATCCTGACTTGTGCATTGATAGCAAGATCTTCACCAATAAGGCTATTGATTGAAAAAGAGTTGTGATGTACCGCATAAACGTGTGCCCGTTTATGTTGAATCAATGAAAAGTATGTAATTGGGAGTGTTTTGGCGGAGCACTGTAGCAGGTACTATAGCAAATCTCTATAGCAATATACTGTAGCAGGTTTCCAAAGAATCCACACTAGCGTGTGGAAATTCCCCACTCCCGTATGGAAACTCCACCGTCTCATGTTAAAAATCCACAGGGGAGTGTGGATACTTGATTCTTTAACTATTTATACCATGATTCAGCTTGATTTTAGAAGGAGGTTATTGAGGGAGCTTTCGTCAGAATCGATCCGGCGAGGTGTGCCCTAGGCCTCATAAGGGGACCTTTGGAGAAGACGAGGCTACTCCACAAGACCATCGACACTAATACTGTGGCTATTTTTCTATAGATTACTTGTTTTACTTTCGATTTCATTATCGATTGTATCTTGCTCCATGGAGATCTAAACCTTTTGGTGGGTACTTGGATTTCATTACTTCTTTAACATTTTATTATGCTTTCTTTAATTGATGTTTTAATTGAGTTCCAATCCTTAATGCTTGTTGAATGATTTCACCCTCAAAGTGACACTAGGGTTGAGAGTTGTTCTTGGCAACCTTTTTGGATGAGTGATACACCATGAGGGTTAAATAATACTAGATTGGAGACGGTTGAGAGGGTGAGTCGAGTGATAGCGGAGCGTCCCTTTTCCCCTCTGGTGTGATTTATCCTACATCTATTTCCTAGAGTTTTTTGCAATCGCAATAGAGTGAAGTACTAAAGGATGAACTCCGCTGGGGCTTAGTTGCGTGAGTAGCAGAGTGAAGCATTGAAGTAATCCTTAGTATCTAGGGCTTAATTCTGACTAGGGTCTTTTTCCTGGACCAAAGGGTTAGTTCTACACATAGGAATAGGATTTATCACTTGGAATCCTTAGAACTTCATGCAACTTTACATAGTGTGAGGTCTTAAGACTGAGTGATTTCTCCGTCAGGACATAGTGTAGAGTTAGTAATGGTTGACCTTAGGTTTGGGATCGTGTGCTTTAGGATTTCCACAACTCATTAAATATTAGTTAGGATGCATGTGTATTTGGATGATTTAATTTTGTCTATTGCAATTGTTGTGTATTTGTGATTCATTCTTGGTGCATTTGATGTGTTGCTTAGATGAGAACTCTGTAAACCAACTGCTAGGGTGTACTTGGTAGCGTGACCATCGCCCTTGTACTAGACACACCAAGTTTGGAAGGGATTCATGTACGAATACACCGTGACCATCGGGTATTCTGTACCCCTCCACCATTAGGGCTAGACCAAGTTGTGTTACGGCCCTAATTAGGGATTTCCCCACTTGTTAATGCAATCGTATGACGATTTGATCAGAAGAAATTCTGTGTCAATACTTATACCGGATTAGGGGTTAATTGCCGTGACCATCGGGTTGATCTAATTTAGGAAATCTCTAGGTCCAAACCTTCAATTGCATGACATTCTTAGCATCCTTTGCACTTTAGTAACCCCTAGGGAATCCGCATCCGTGACCATTTCTTTCCCCTGATTTTATACCCCTACCTTATCATAGACTCCATTTGTAGTTCTTTTATTTCAAGTAATAGATTAGAGAAACCCTTCGAATCATTCGGCTAGACAATACACAAAGAGGAAGTAAGTGTAGATTCTTGGGCCCAGGGAATACGACCCTCTCGTGCTCGCACGAGGGGTATTACTTGACGACTCCATGCACTTGCGGATCGCTCATCAAAATTCGGGAAGGGTACAAGGTAATCCTTATAGCAACACCTACAACCATGGGTGGAAGAACCACTATAATTTCTCATGAAGTAACCAAGGGCAGCAAAAGGCCACAGCACCACCGGGTTTTCAACAACAACAAGCCCCAAACATGGAGAATGGAGTTTCACACTTCGCAACCACACCATTTCATTGCACATTTTAGAAAATCAAGTGGGTAAATTATGAAGTCTCTATTAGAAAGGCCACAAGGAAGCCTACCGAGTAATACTGAGACTAATCTGGGAGAACATGTGAAGGAGATCACTTTGATAAGTGGTCGTGAGATTGAGGGTAGGTTTCCAAGTGAGAAGACTAATGTTGAAGCACCCAAGGTCGTGGAGGTTGACGAGAGAGCTAACAAAGAGAAGGACGTGGTACCCCCACCTTACAAGCCAAGAATCCCGTGTCCTTCAAGATAGAAGAATGACCAAAATAATGAGCAATACAAGAAGTTCTTGGGTCTATTCAAGCAATTGCACATCATCATTCTTTTTGTGGAGGCATTGTCTCAAATGCCTCTATATGCTAAGTTCTTGAAAGAGCTTTTGACCAATAAGAGGAAATTGGAAGAGAGTGCATCGGTGATTTTAGATGCCTCTTGTTCGGTGGTGTTGCAAAAGAATATGCCAAAAGAGAAGAAAGACAACGGAAGCTTTGTGATTCCATGCAACATTGGTAATTTGGGTGAAGAGATAGCATTAGCGGATTAGGGGCTTAGTATCAACGTCATGCAATGCTTATTCTTTCAGAAGCTAGGCTTGGGAGAGCCTAGGCCCACATGGATGATATTGTAATTGGCAGACCGAACAGTGACGCATCCGAAGGGGCATCATTGAAGACATACTTGTCAAGATGGACAAGTACATATTTCTATAGACTTTGTAGTGTTAGATGTCGATGAGGATGTAGATGTTCCTTTGATACTTGGGAGGCCATTTTTGTCCATTTCCAAGGCACTTTCCGAAATAGACAGCGGGAAGTTGACACTGAGGGTTGGAGATGACAAGCTCACATACCACCTCGCTGAAGCCATGCAATATTCTCTCGACTTTGATGATACTCTTTATTTTCTTGACACTACCGATGAACTAATCGATGAATATGTACAGGAAATGTTGAATCCGGACCTGTACGCGTGGTTGGCAGACCAAGAAATGGCGAACGTAGAGGTGATGATGCTTTGGTCTTGAAAAGAATGTACCATCTACTCTGGGGATCATTGATAAGTGCTTGTGTGATATGAATGCGAAGCATTCTTTCCTTATGTTGAGCATTACTTTTCTCGGGTTTTTACACTAATATGTGTGTTTTTATGTTACTTTTATGTAGGTAGAGTTGTGACGCCGAGTATGAAAGAAAAATGCCAATGTGGATCATAATGCACCAATTTTGGAGGAAATCTTGCTAAGGTTCAAAACGCGAAGACATAGGTCAGGTGTGAGATGCTAGAGTGTGTGCCAACCTCCTCGTATTTGAGTGGGCATATCCATTTGGAGGGGCACAAAGGCAGTCACATTCAAGTATTCCGACTTATGGACATAGAACAAGAGCTACACCAACGTGTACACCATTGAAGAAGCAAGTGATCCACGATGTGAACGTGTGCCCGTTGCGTTACCCCGATGAAAGTATGGAATTGGGAAACTATTCATGCCAAATACTGTAGCAGAGCACTGTAGCAACAGTATAGCATATACTGTAGCAGCACTTCTCACAGCCGGCCGAGAAACCAGAGAAACAGAGAATCCACACGGGCGTGTGGAAATTATCCACGCCCATGTGGAAATTCAGCACGGGCGCGTGGAGCATCCACGCCCGTGTAGTCGCTCGATTCTAGCCATATTTAAAGACGATATAGCCCCCATTTTGGTATTTTTTTCTCCATCTTTTCCCCAACTTGAGAGAGGGCTTCGGCTAGTTTTTCGAGAGGTATTGGCCAAAGTATTGGAGAGGTTCTACGGCTCCGACATCATCATTCCTTAGGAAGAAGGTTGGTAGGGGAGCTTCCGTCGAGGCGTATCCTATACCGGACGAGGGAATCCTTGGACGACGAGTAGAGGACTTTCCACAAGACCATCGACATGACTATCGATGGGGTTTCTTTATGGATTCATTGCTTTTACATTCTATTTCTTTGATTGTACTTAGCTCCATGGAGAGCTAAACCCTAGTGGGTACTCGGGTATTGTGAACCCTAGGATGTATTTGTTTCTTTGAACCTCTTTATTATGCTTTTAATAAATTGAAGTTTATTGTGAGTTCCAACCTTGAATGCTTGATTGTATGAATATTTCCCCTAGAGTGACACTAGGGTTGAGAGTTCTTTTTGGTAACCTTGTGAGTGAGTGACACACCACGAGCATTTGACAAAGCTAGGTTGGAGAGGGTTAAGAGGCTGAGTCGAGAGGTACCGGAGCGTCCCCTTTCCCCTTCAGCGTGATAGATTCTACCTCCGTTCCTCGAGTTCTTTGCGGCCATAATAGAGTGAATGGTCTAAGGGATGAACTTCCGCTGGGGCTTAGTTGCGCGTGCAATGGAGTGAAGCGTTGAGGTGATCTTAGTATCTAGGGCTCAATTGTGGTTAAGGACCTTCCACCTGGACCAAAGGGTTAGGTCTATAATTAGGAAGAGATTTATCACTTGGAATCCCTAGAGCTCATTGCAACTCTATGCGAGTGCGAGGTGTTGAGATTGTTCGATTTCTCCTCCGAGACATGTATAGAGTTAGGCATAGTTGACCTTAGATTTGGGACTTGTAATGAAGGATTTCCACGACTCACCATTGCATTGATTAGGAAGCATAATAGAGGGTTCTTGCACTTGAAACAATTATCCAAGGCGGAGCGTTATCCGGGTACCCCATCTTTATTGATTGCCTTACCCCCTTCTTTACTTTTGCTCTCTTACTTGTTGCTTTTACTGTTGAGAATTGAATCATTATCACACTCATCATCATTGATCTTTTACATAGCTAAGAATCGGATTATGTATTTTTATTCCCTACTCCCTGTGGATTCGATACCCGCTCACCCGGGATTATTACTTCGACAAACCCGTGCACTTGCAGGATATAAGCAAGGGGACCTTGTCAAGTTTTTGGTGTCTTTGTCGGGAAGTAGCCGTTTAGAGATAGTTTGCACTTTGTTTTCTTAGCTATTTTTCCTTCATTCTATTTCACATCTCTTCTCTATCACCGTTCTGATTTGTTTAAAAAAAAAAAAAATTATTTCACACTTTCTTATTCTTCCATCATTCTCATTTGTTTTCTTTTGTCATGTCTTACTTTTTCTTGCAAGGATTTTAAATGATGATTAACCCAGTCGTTGCTCTATATTTGCAGGTCGAAGCTCTCAGTAAAAAAGTTGATAGAATTGTTACTTCACGACAACAAAACATTCCATGTTACAACGCATATCATCCAACTGAAGTGGGCTACCCGAACGTATTATGGGATAATGGTGAACAACATTGGGAGGCACCTCAAGCGGAATGTCAAATGGGTGAGATACTCGGAGAGGATGCATTTCAGTTACAAAGAGTATTAGCTAACTTTATTGAAGCATCCGATGTTTGCGTCCAAAATATGGAGACCACACGAAGATGTCATGAAGCCTCCTATAAAAACCTTGAGCATCAACTAGGAGGGATACTTGACACACTCTCCAGGGAACAACAAGTATTTGTGCAAGCAAGTCAAGTTCCTTATAGAGAAGATGTGGTAGTGAATGACAATGAAGAAGTGGGGCGGAACGAGTATGATGTTGTCGAGATTGAGAGAATACAAGAAGAACCCTTCATTCAATGTGATAATTGTTTGAGTGGACAGTATGTTTGTGAGCAAGAAATGGTGCAAGGAGAGTTGGTGAAGACATATTGCTTTCAAGTTGAAAGGGAAGAAGACGCAAATCCTAAGGTAATGGAGCAAGCATCTCTCTTTGGGATTAATCAATTCAGAAATTGCAAGAAAGAGATTTTGGGTTTGGGAGAAGATGTGGGTAGGAGTTTGAAACCATCCAATGACCCACCTATACTAAGCTTAGACAATTCCCAACCCAAATTGTTTCCTTGGTGGCCAAAGGTAAAATGGTTGGACTCTCCAACAAATATTGCACCCCGGCAAGAAAATTTTTGGTTTAAGGGAAGTAGCTATGCAATATCTAGTCGGGAGGAACATACTCTTTTCAAGCCTCCATAAGGTAAAGAAGAGGTACGTCAAGCTTAGTGACGTAAAACAAGCGCTTTTTGGGAGGCAACCCAAGCAATTACTGTTTTTTGAGTTTTTAGTTTAGTGTTTGCATGAATAAGAGCTTGAGTGTTGGTGTTTTGATTCTTATAGGCCATTGCTATGCTTTTCTTGTGGATCATTGGTGTTATCTAGTGCTTTCATGTGTTTTGGTGAAGTTTTGGTCATTTGAGCTGTTTCACATGTTTTTCACTGGTAAAACTTACATATTAGGGCAGGCTCCGAGTGTGTAAACATGTTAAAAAAATTTCTGCAGAGCTTGCTGACAAGGTTCCCTTGCGTATATCCCGCAAGTGCACGGGTTTGTCGAAGTAATAATCTCGGGTGAGCGGGGTCGAATCCACAGGGAGTAGGGAGTAAAGACACTTAATTCGATTCTTAGCTATGTGCAGTATCAACAATGATAAGTGTGATAATGATTCAATTCTCAACAATTAAAAGCAACAAGTAAGAGAGCAAAAGTAAGGAGGAGGTAAGGCAATCGATAAAGATGGGGTACTCGGATGATGCTTCACCTAGGATAATCGCTTCAAGTGCAAGAACTCTCTATTACGCTTCATAATCAATGCAATGGTGAGTCATGGAAATCATTACATACATAGTCCCAAATCTAAGGTCAACTACGCCTAACTCTATTCATGTCCCGGAGGAGAGATTAAATAACCTCTGAACCTCGCACTCGAATAAAGTTGCAATGAGCTCTAGGGATTCCAAGTGATAATTCGCTTCCTAATTATAGACCTAACCCTTTGGTACAGGCAGAAGGTCCTTAGCCACAATTAAGCCCTAGATACTAAGATCCCCTCAACGCTTCACACCATTGCACGCGAAACTAGGCCCCAGCGGAGGTTCACTCTATTATGGCCGTAAAGAACTCAAGGAACGGAGATAGAATCTATCACGTCCCGGAGGGAAAGGGGACGCCTCTGTACCTCTCAACTCACCCTCTCAACCCTCTCCAACCTAGCTTTTGTCTAGCAGCTCGTGGTGTGTCACTCACTCACAAGGTTACCAACAAGAACTCTCAACCCTAGTGTCACTCTAGGGGAAATGTTCATACAATCAAGCATTCAAGGTTGGAACTCACAATAAACATCAAGTTATTGAAAGCATAATAAAGAAGTTCAAAGAAACGAATATATCCTAGGGTTCACAATCACCCAAGTACCCACTGGGGGTTTAGCTCTCCATCGAGCTAAGTACAATTAAAGAAATCGAATGTATAAGCAATGAATCCATAAAGAAACCCCCTCGATGGTCATGTCGATGGTCTTGTGGAGAGTCGTCTACTCGTCGCAAGGGATCCTTTGTCCGGCCTAGGATACACCTCGTCGGATCGATGCCGATGAAAGCTCTCCCAATAACTTTTTTCCAAACGACGCGCGATGTCGGAGCTGTAGAACCTCTCAAAAAACCTAGCCAATACCCCTCAAAACCCTAGCCGAAGCCCTCTCTCAAGTTGCGGAAAAGATGGAGAAAATAATACCAAACTCAGGGCTGAATCGGCTTTAAATAGGCTGGAATCGGGCGACTCCACGGGCGTGGATGGTACACGTGCCCGTGCGGAATTTCCACACGGGCATGGGTAATTTCCACATGCCCGTGTGGATTTTCTGAAATTGCGATTTTCGGCCGGCTATGAATAGTAACTGCTGCAGTGTTTCCTATAGCGCTTTACAACAGTAACCTGCTACAGTACTATGGCAAAAATACTCCTGAATCCACTTTTCATCGAGGTAACATAAACGGGCACACGTTTATGCCGTGGGTCGCTTTGCTTCTTCAATGATGGAAAAGTTTATGGAGATCTTGTTCTATGTGCATAAGTCTGAATGCTTAAGCGTGACTACCCTTGTGCCCCTCCAAATGGTTGTGCAAACTCAAATACGGGGAGGTTGGCACACACTCTACCATCTCGCACCCGACTTATATCTTCACATTTGAACCTTAGCAAGATTTCCTCCAAAATCGGTGCACTGTGATCCACATTGGCTTCTTTCCTACATAATTGGTTTCACAACCCTACCTCCATAAAAGTAACATAAAAACACACATATTAATATAAAAACCCGAGAAAAGTAATGCTCAACATAAGGAAAGAATGCTTCGCACTCATATCACACAAGCACTTATCACCTGCAAAATTTTCTAAGGCATCCAGAGAAAACACACGGGCGTGTGGAATTTCCGCACCACCGTGGATTTGCACTGCGAGCTCATCCAGAGATGGCACAGGGGCGTGCGGCTGCACTTGTGAACTACCATGCGACTGCCACATGCCCGTGGGTAATTTCTGCACGGGCGTGTGAATTCCTGCAGAGTTGGGCGGTTTATACCGAGAGCACACAGGGGCGTGGACTCGCCCTTGTGGGCGACCTTGTGAACCACACACAGGGGTGGATATTTTTTGCACGCCCGTGCGAATCTCTACAGAGGATCTCTCCATCCCGAGAAGACACAGGGGCGTTGACAAGGTGCCCTTGCTTATATCCCGCAAGTGCACGGGCTTGTCGAAATAATAATCCCGGGTGAGCGGGGTCAAATCCACAGGGAGTAGGGAGTGAAAATATTTAATTTGATTCTTAGTTATGTGGAATATCAATAGTGATAAGTGTGAAATTGATTCAATTCTCAACAATAAAAACAACAAGTGAAAGAGCAAAAGTAAGAAGAGGGTAAGGCAATCGATAAAGAATGGGGTACTCGGATAATGCTTCACCTAGGATGATCGCTTCAAGTGCAAGAACTCTCTATTATGCTTCCTAATCAATGCAATGGTGAGTCGTGGAAATCCTTACATACATAGTCCCAAATCTAAGGTCAACTATGCCTAACTCTATACATGTCCCGGAGGAGAAATCGAACAATCTCAACACCTCGCACTCGCATAGAGTTGCAATGAGCTCTAGGGATTCCAAGTGATAAATCTCTTCCTAAATATAGACCTACCCCTTTGGTCCAGGTGGAAGGACCCTAGCCACAATTAAGCCCTAGATACTAAGATCCTCTCAACGCTTCACTCCATTGCACGTGCAACTGGGCCCCAGCGGAGGTTCATCCCTTAGACCATTCACTCCATTATGGCCGTAAAGAACTCGAGGAACGGAGGTAGAATCTATCACGTCGGAGAGGAAAGGGGATGCTCCTGTACCTCTCGACTCACCCTCTCAACCCTCTCCAACCTAGCTTTGCCTAACGCTAGTGGTGTGTCACTCACTCACAAGGTTACCAACAAGAACTCTCAACCCTAGTGTCACTCTAGGGGAAATGTTCATACAATCAAGTATTCAAGGTTGGAACTCACAATAAACATCAATTTATTGAAAGCATAATAAAGAAGTTCAATGAAACGAATACATCCTAGGGTTCACAATCATCCAAGTACCCACTAGGGGTTTAGCTCTCCATGGAGCTTAGTACAATCAAAGAAATCGAATGTAAAAGCAATGAATACATAAAGAAACCCCCTCGATGGTCATGTCGATGGTCTTGTGGAAAGTCCTCTACTCGTCGTCGAAGGATTCCTTCGTCAGGTATAGGATACGCCTCGATGGAAGCTCCCCTACCAACCTTCTTCCTAATGGAATCACGATGTCGGAGCCATAGAACCTTCCCAAAACCTGGGCCAATACCCCTCAAAATCCTAGCCAAAGCTCTCTCACAAGTTGGGGAAAAGATGGAGAAAAGAATACCAAAATCGGGGCTGAATCAGCTTTAAATAGGGCTGGAATCGGGCCACTCCACGGGCATGGACGATACGCGCGCCCGTGCGGAATTTCCACACGGGCGTGGATAATTTCCACACGCCCGTGTGGATTCTCTGTTTCTCTGATTTCTTGGCCAGCAGTGAACAGTATTGCTATAGTAATTACTACAGTGCTCTGCTACAATCTTCGACCTGATTAACTTTCCAATTCCATACTTTCATCAGGGTAACGCAAGCAGGCACACATTCACATCGTGAATCACTTGCTTCTTCAATGATGTACATGTTGGCGGGGCTCTTGTTCTTATATGCATAAGTCGGAATGCTCGAGCGTGAGCGCCTTTGTTCCCCTCAAATAGATGTGCTCACTTTCGATTGCGAGGAGGTTGGCACACACTCTAGCATCTCACACCGACCTATGTCTTCGCGTTTGAACCTTAACAAGATCTCCTCCAAAAATAGGTGCATTATGATCCACATTGGCCCATTTTTCTTCATACTCGGCCTCACAACCCTACTGCGTAAAAAGTAACATAAAAACACACATATTAATGTAGAAAACTGAGGAAAGTAATGCTCAACATAAGGAATGAACGCTTCGCATTCATATCGCACAAGCACTTATCAGGCGTGCATTTGCCACTGTGAGTTGGGCTTGTCAATATCCACGCCCGTGGGGAATTTTCGCACGGGCGTGGGTCTTAGAGAATTTTCTCGGTTGCATGGAGAGTCCACAGGGGCGTGCGTCTGCCCCTGTGGGTCATGCACACAAGAGTGGGTAATTCACACTCCCGTGTGGATTTACAGATATGCTAGAACCGTAGGATTTCTTTAAAATCTTTTCGGGTTTCTTCATCTTTTCACCCTCATACGTTTTGAGAACACATCCTTGCTCTCTCCTGACCTCTCACCGTCGTTTTAGAGGGTTGTTAATTGAGTTTTCTGCCCGTTTTCTAGTCTTTCATTCTCATTTTGTGGGTAAGCTTTTCTTTCTCTTTTCTTTGCCAATCTTCAGTTATTTTGCAGCACCAGCATCATCTTCACCAGCAACAAAAACAAATGTACTAGCTATTAACACCGACACTTGAGGCGTCTTTACCTTCTTTGTTCTTATTTATCGCATTTTATTTTCGATTGGTATACTCATAAAGGATTTTCCTTCTGAGTTTATTTTCATTTTGTGGTCTGGAGTTGTATTCATTGCTCTATCTTTTGTATAGTCGAGTTGTTTTTATTTTATTGAGCTTCACTGCCCCACCTCGTGTATGCGTGCAGATGGTCTTGTCTTCTTGGGAATTGAGACTTTGTCATGGGCACGGCCAAGGTGCTTCGGCACTTGCCCGTGTGAGCTTCACAACCGGTTGGTACACTACTCCCATGAAATTAGCTTCATCAAATGCAACACTAGGAGTCAGGGGAGTATTGTTTTGATTGCTTCTCCCACATTTGCTTTTTGAAGGATGTATATTTTTGAGTGAGCTTGCATGTGTACATTGGGGACAATGTACAACTTAAGTGTGGGGGGGAGTTTCATAGTGCACACATCTTTTCTATTATTCTTGATTGTTATATGCTCACATAGCCAATGGCGGTTCACCTTAGTTGCAAGCATTGTATTCTTTAGTTTAGGAGAATTTCTAACATTGAATGTTTTCATGCTCTAGTTCTTGCTTGAATTTCTAGGAATTTTTACCCGATTTATACTTGTTACACTACTCACTCTTTAAACTCTATTGGAAACTCAAGTTTGATGTTAAAGGGACTAGTTATAGTTGTTTCTTGTGCCATTTTTTTAAAAAAAATAGAAAATACAAAGAAAAAGAAACAAAATAGTTTTATTGTGCTTGTTGGGTGGAAAGAGCTACCACCTATGAAGTATGAAGCTACTCTCATAAGTCAAATACTAGCTATGCCCTAATGAGAGAAATAGCTATCTCATAGGATGAGTGAAAGCTACCACTCTGGTAGAAAGAGCTACCACCTCGAAAGTGTGAAAGCCAGCTTAGCGGCCGCTTTGGAAAGGGCTACCTTAGAGGATGTGTGAAGCTACTACCATCTTTGAAATTGTTGTCACTTTTTGTAGATAAATAAGTCCCTTGTACTTAGAATTTTTGAGGATTATACCTTGGGTTGTTTTGAGTGAGTTCACACACGTACTACGATTTCGGGTTTGTTGTCCTTTTTTTTTATTCAAGTTTTTTTATCTAGAGCTTTGATTTTTTTGTTTTTTTAATGTTGAAATTTCCCTTACTCGTAGAATGCTCTCTTTTGTATACTTTGGTGAACCTAAGGCCAAGCACTTTCAATATTTTCTTCATTGATGCACAGAATGTTTTAATATTTGCTTGAGGACAAGCAAAAGCTTAAGTGTGGGGAAGTTTGATAAGTTCTTGTGTGATATGAATACGAAATATTCTTTCCTTATGTTGAGCATTACTTTTCTCGGGTTTCTACACTAATATGTGTGTTTTTATGTTACTTTTATGCAGGTAGGATTGTGAGGCCGAGTATGAAGGAAATAGGCCAATGTGGATCATAATGCACCAATTTTAGAGGAAATCTTGCTAAGGTTCTGATAAGTGTCTAAATGTACATATTTCTGTATATGTATTTGTCGCTTCTAGCATGTATTTTTACTAGAATTGATGCCCGTTTTGTGCTTAATCGTGTATTATTTGCTTTGCAGGGCACGGGAACGCCATGGAGGACACGAAGATATAATTTGGGCGAAAAAGAGAAGAAAACCAGGTCGCGGCACTGTACCACTTACACTGTAGCACCTGGGGAGTTTTCAAGGAAGAAATCAAATCATGGCATTCGGTCTCAATGTTGCCCGGTATAGAGCCCGGGATGATCACTGTAGCACAAAGAAAGTTGATTGATTGAAGGCATACTGGCTCAATGAGGTGCTCATTGAGCCAGTATGGATACTATTTGGAGTGCATTTGAGGAGTCCTCTTACCCCGAACAGTGTCGATGGGGGAGCTCAATGAGGGTCCTCATTGAGGTCAATTTGGAGGAAATGATTGGGGTATATTAGGGCATTGGTGAGGACTTTTTAGGAGACTTCTTCTTGGCCTCTTGGGCCGTTTGCCACCACACAATCTTGAGGCCTTCCGGCCATCTTCCGGCGATGATCCTTGTGGGAAAGCGAGCACCCATCATCACCAAGAGGAAGAGGAGCATAGGAGAAGGAGTTGGTTTGAAGATCTAGAACACCATTGCATCATCATATGAAGCTTCATCGATTCAAGGAGATCAAGATCGTAGAGGGAGTTTTCTTGCATCTTTATTGTCTTTCTTTTCCTTGTATGTTGTATAAGTATCCCTTGTCATGAGTGATTAACTTATTGTTGTGTTTGGATTTGGATGAACCCTAGGGCTAATCTTGTGTATGAACTTGGAATGTTATTCTTAATTGAGTTTGATGGTTGTTTGAGATTTAATCTTTCATGCTTTCATGTCTAGAATTACATGTATGGAGAGATCCGCAATTCTACTATGAGTTGTATGCGTAGATGTGACCTACTCACATATACTAGATCTAGGAGAGATTGAAAGGGGATACTTGTACCTACACGCCGAGAAATCTGGTGTTGGTAGCCCTCCATTGCTAGGTTTAAGCCGAAGGATAGTAGGTTTACTCCTATTAGAGATTTCCTAGAACTTAATGCGATCATAGGTTTGTTAATCCGGAAGAAATTCCGATTGACATTCATATGGGATCAAGGGTTAGTCAAAGAGAGATTGGGGCTAATCTACTCATGAGATCTCTAGGTCTCAATTATCATCAATGCATCTTTAACACATCCTAGTTTGGGACTTAATGACATCCCTAGGTGGATTCCTTGTCCAAACACTACCTTCTCATGCTTGATACTCCTTGTTTGTTTACATCCGTGTGCTAGTTACCCGGCCATAGATTAGTTAGTTTATTTTATTTTTATTTCATTTTTTTCTTCATACAAAGAATTGTAGGCTAGATAATAGATGAAGGGTGAGTAATAATACTTCCTTGGCCCGGTCGAATACTACGACCCCTGTGTCACTCATAGGGTATTACTTGGCGATCCCGTACACTTGCGGGCGATCAATCAAGTTCAAACGCGATGACATAGGTCAGGTGTGAGATGCTAGAGTGTGTGCCAACCTCCTCGTATTCGAGTGGGCATATCCATTTGGAGGGGCACTAAGGTAGTCACATTCGAGCATTCCGACTTATGCACATAGAAAAAGAGCTCCACCAACGTGTACACCATTGACGAAGCAAGTGATCCAGAATGTGAACGTGTGCCCGTTGCGTTACCCCGATGAAAGTATGGAATTGGGAAGCTATTCAGGTCGGATACTGTAGCAGAGCACTATAGCAACATTGTAGCATATATTGTAGCGACCTTTGCTCACGGGTGGCGAAAAACCGAGAAAGCAGAGAATCCACGCAGGGCGTGGAAGTATCCACGCCCGGGTGTGGAAAGTGCACGCACTCGGCGTGGAGCATCCACGCCCGTGTAGTCGCTCGATTCGACCATATTTAAAGCCGATTTAGCCCCAATTTTGGTATTCTTTTTCTCCATCTTTTCCCCAACTTGAGAGAAGGCTTCGACTGGGGTTTCGAGGGGTATTGGGCAAGGTTTTGGAGAGGTTCTACTGACTCGACATCGTCATTCCTTAGAAAAGAAGGTTGGTAGGGGAGCTTCCGTCGAGGCGTATCCTATACGGGGACGAGGGAATCCTTAGACTGACAGTAGAGGACTTCCCACAAGACCATCGGCATGACTATCGAGGGGTTTCTTTATGGATTCATTGCTTTTACATTCTATTTCTTTGATTGTACTCAGCTCCATGTAGAGCTAAACCCCTAGTGGGTACTCGGGTATTGTGAATCCTAGGATGTATTTGTTTCTTTGAATGTCTTTATTATCCTTTCAATAAATTGAAGTTTATTGTGAGTTCCCACTTTGAATGCTTGATTGTATGAATATTTCCCCTAGAGTGACACTAGGGTTGAGAGTTCTTGTTGGTAACCTTGTGAGTGAGTGACACACCACGAGGGTTTGACAAAGCTAGGTTGAAGAGGGTTGAGAGGGTGAGTCGAGAGGTGCAGGGGCGCCCTTTCCTCTAGCGTGATAGATTCTACCTCCGTTCCTCGAGTTCTTCTGCGGCCATAATAGAGTGAATGGTCTAAGGGATGAACTTCCATCTGAGGCTTAGTTGCAGCATCTGCAGGTGAAGCGTTGAAGTAATCTTAGTATCTAGGGCTCAATTGTGGTTAGGGGACCTTCCACCGGACCAAAGGGTTAGGTCTATAATTAGGAAAAAGATTTATCATTTTGGAATTCCTAGAGCTCATTGCTACTCTATCGCGAGTCGAGGTGTTGAGATTGTTCGATTTCTCCTCCAGGACATGTATAGAGATAGGCATAGTTGACCTTAGATTTGGGACTATGTAATTAAGGATTTCCACGGCTCACCATTGCATTGATTAGGAAGCATAATAGAGGGTTCTTGCACTTGAAACAATTATCCTAGGCGGAGCATTATCCGGGTACCCCATCTTTATCGGTTGCCTTACTCCCTTTCTTTACTTTTGCTCTCTTACTTGTTGCTTTTACTGTTGAGAATTGAATCATTATTACACTCATCATCATTGATCTTTTACATAGCTAAGAATCGGATTAAGTATTTTTATTCCCTACTCCCTGTGGATTCGATACCCGCTCACCTGGGATTATTACTTCGACAAACCCGTGCACTTGCAGGATATTCACAAGGGGACCTTGTCAATCATGAAGAAGATGCTTCGAAAGATGAAGCGAGCGAGGCGATACAAGAAACACCCCAAGGCTGTTGGGGAAGTGCAAGAATGAAATAAGGGTGACGAAAACTTATGTGGTAATGAGCTCGACAACTCTCCCTCTACCTTCAAAAGTCTATGTTCATCATGCTTCCAAGTCATGGGTATGAGGAGAACCTTCATCTGTGAACCCCCGTGAGATAAGATAAGGTACGTCAAGCTAAGTGATATTAAACAAGTGCTTCTTGGGAGATAACCCATGTTTTTATTATTTTCCTAGTTTTTTGTTAGTGTTTGCATGAATAAGGCTTTAAGTGTTGGTGTCATGATTTTTAGATGCTATTGTTGTGATTTTCTCATGGATATTTTGGTGTTATTGTGTGCTTAAATGTGTATGGCGAAGTTTGTAGTTGTTTGAGCATGTTGTGCATTTTTCTCTCCTGGTATAGGGTTGTATGATAAAAAGCGTGCTCCGAGTGTATTTATATGTTAAGGAATTTTCTGCAGAGCCTATAGAGTTTTCTAAGGAATCCAGAGAAAGACTTGCGGTACGTGAGGAATTTCCACACGCACGTCGGTATTCTATCGTGAGCTCATCCCCGGAGGACACGAGTGCGGGGACTGCCCCGTGAATGACTCTTGTGACAGCCACACTCCGGTGGTAAATTTCCACACAGCAGCGTGTTTCCTTGTAGAGACTTAGAGAGTTTTTCCGTGAAGACACAGGTGCTTGGACTTGCCCCTATGGATGATCCTGAGGTATACACACGGTCATGGGTAATTTCCACATGCCCGTGTAGATCTCTACAAAAAGAGCTCTCTCTATCATGAGAATACACAAGGACATGTGAATGCCCCCGTGAGCTAGTCCTCGTGAAGGTCCACGCCTTTGTGGATTCTCCACACGGGCGTGTGAAACGCTTAGAGAAATTTCTGTACAGCCATGTGATTGCATCAGAAGCTTAGAGTGTTTTCCCGAGAGCACACAGGGGTGTGCGTCTGTCCCTGTGGAGGCACACAAGTGTGGGTAATTTCCACACGGCCCTGTGAATGTATAGAAATGCAAGAGCCGTGGATTTTCTTTAAAATCCTTTCGCTTTTCATACTCTCATCCTCCTAATCACTCAGAAAACACTCCTCATCCTTCTCTCAACCTGACACTGTTGATTTAGCGAGATTTAGTAGAGTTTTCTGGCTGAATGCAAAGTTTTTGAGTTCATCCTGTCGGTAACCCTTAATTTTCTCTTTTCTTCATCATATTTAATTTTAATCAATTTAAATGGTGAATGTTGCTTCGTTTCTACAATTAGAAGTGATATTCATGTTTGGAAAGGAATTAGAAGCAATTTCATTATATTATTCTTCAATTTTTACAGATATGGCACCTCGGTCGAAGAGGCAAGCTGAGAAACATCCGCGTGAGTCATCTCCTAAAACCGAATAGAAGGAATTTATGATTCTTTGTCATCAGGCTCGATTTCAGAGATTGGCAAAGCTAAGGTTTGGACAGACACATTTTCCAGACATGGATGTAGTGAGAGAGGTTCAGGAGACAGGTGATATGGCAGTGGAGATAGAGGGGATGCTTGCGGTAGGCGGATGGAGTCGGTTGCTAGCCATACGGGGTCCTGGGATCTGTATGTTGATGGTTAAGGTGTTATCATCATTCAAGTTCGACCACTCTTATTCCAGCTTTGATAGCGTATACACTATACAGTTTAGAGCACTAGGACAGCTTCACAGCATGTCAGTCACCTAGTTCTTGATTAGATAGGGACTTTATGATGTGGCGTTCATGGATACAGATAACTATGAGCAATTACCTATGGATTACCCCGGTGCAATGACACCATAGTGCACATACAGAGAACTATGTGGACAGGGGCAGTATGAGCACGAGGTGTCTAAGGCCACATGTCTCTCCTGGCCGAGTTTTAGGTACATACATGCCATTTTGAGCAGGTCAATTAACGGTTGTAGTGACAACACCCGTGTGCTTAGCTGACAGGAGCTGCTAAATCTCTATTCGATGGTATAGAGCATACCGATACACCTAGGGCACATCTTGACAGAGTATATATGACATCAGAGGCAGTATGTCAGATTAAGAGTGATATTCTCTGGCTCCTACATCATGAGACTAGTTATGGGCATGGGTTTCTTGGACGTGATTCGAGGAGCCGAGAAGGTTAGTATGCACGACCCCGTGTCATAGAGACGATGATGTTGATGGGAATGGTTCGCAGGGTTTAGCCAGGAGTGTATGCTTTGATTACATCCGCCCAAGAAATATCTGAGGGTGAAGGTGATGATGCTGAGGGTTCTCAGCCTGCCCCCGAGCATCACCCTGCACCGACGGAGACTGAGGCATCTCCTGGAGCACAGGAGCCACCCCTAGTAGGCATGTTTTCATCTTCTAGAGCCTATGATCATTTTAAGAGGCTCGAGAGTGCTGTAGGGGTGCTTCGGACAGAGATCGCCAAGGTTCAGGCGATACAGGTTATGAAGTACACAGAGTTTATAGCACGTTTGATACTTTACAGTAGATCCTTGAGCGAGATATTGCCTTCCCATTTGTTTTGAGGCCGAGGACCCCTCAGGCATCTCCGTCACCATCATCACTGGTCCCAGCACCAGTTGATCCATATAGTACATCATCGCCACCAACAGTAGTAGTAGAAGAGTCCTAGCCAAACACCGACACTTGATGTTTCTTTCTTTTTCTTTATTTCTTTCTTGTTACTGTATTTTTTTTATTGTTACTAGACTTGCACAACTCAGAAAGGATTTTCCTTCCGAATATGTCTTTTTTTTTTCATTTTGTTGTCTCGAGCTGTATTCATTGCCTTACCTTTTATATACTCGAGCTATTTTTGTTTTTATTGAGCTTCACTGAACACCCTTGTGTATGCGTGTAGATGGTGTTGTCAGTATGGAATTGAGATCTAGTCATGGACAAGGCCAATGTGGGCGGTGTGTGCTTCACAACCCATTGGAACTTTACTCCCAAGGATTTAGCTTCATCAAACGGAACATTAGAAGTCAGGGGAGTATTGTTTCAATTGCCCACTCCCACATATTTGCTTGATTGCTATACTTTCTATTGTGCTTGCATGTGTACATTGAGGACAATGTACATATTAAGTGTGGGGGCGAGTTCACTTTGCACATGTCTTTTACACACGTTTTAATTGATATACATGCTCACGTAGTCAATGGAGGTCCACCTTAGTTGCAATGTTTGTATTCTTGAGTTTAGGTGAAGTTTTAACATAGAATGTGTCATGCTCTAGTTTTTACTTGAATGTCTATTAATTTTTGCCCGATTAATATTTGTGCACCATTCACCTATGAAAATCTTTTGGAAACTCAAGTTTGATGTTTAAGGGACTAATTAGTATTGTTTTTTGTTCCATTTTGCTTTAAAAAAAAGGAAAATGAAAAGAAATAAAGAAAAAATAGATTGTTTAGTTGTGCATTGATGGTGGAAAGAGCTAGCATCTATGAAGTATGAAGCTACTCTCATAAGCCGGATACTAGTTATGCCCTAATGAGAGGAAGAGCTATCTAATGGGATGATTGAAAGCTACCACCCCGGTAGAGAGAGCTACCACCCCGGTAGAAAGAGCTACCACCTCGAAAGTGTGAAAGCCACCTTAGCGACCGCTTTGGAAAGGGCTACCTTACAGGTTGTGTGAAGATACTACCATCCTTTTGTTTTGATATTCTTGTAGATAAATAAGTCTTTTGTACTTAGAACTTTGAGGAGTATACCTTGGGTTGAATTGAGTGAGTTTACACACACTCACACGATCTCAGGTTTGTTGTCCTTTTGATTTAAGTTTTTAGCTAAAGCGTTGATTTTCCGTATTTAGTGTTGAAAGTTCCCTTTCATGAAGAATGCTCTCCTTGCATGCTTTGGTGAACCTAATGCCAAGAACATTCAATATTTTCTTCTTCTATTCTTCAGTGTTTATTTTTGCTTGAGGACAAGCAAAAGCTTAAGTATGGAGGAGTTTGATAAGTGTTTGTGTGTTAAGAATGCAAAGTGTTCTTTCCTTACAATGAGCAATACTTTTATCAGGTTTAAGCACTATTTGGTGAAATCTTGAAAGGAACAAACACGAAGACACAAGTGGGGCTCCAAGATACATGAATGTGTGCCAGCCTCCACATATTTAAGCTAATAGAATGAGTTGGAGGTCCATGATGGTAGTCACATTTGCGTATCCCGACTTGTGCATTGATACCAAGATCTTCACCAATGAGACTATTGATTGAAGAAGAGTTGCAATCTACGGTATAAACGTGTGCCCATTTATGTTGCCTCAATGAAAAGTGTAGTATTGGGTGTGCTTTGGTGGAGCACTTTTGCAAGTTATTGTTGCAAATTAATGTGCCAATATCTCTGTAGCGATTCTATCGTTCACGATCGGCCAAAAAAATCAGGTTTCAAAAGAATCCACACGCAGTGTGGAAATTCCCCATGCCCGTGTTGAAATTCCAAAGGCCCGTGTGAAAAATCCATAGGGGTGTGTGGATACCTGATTCTAGCGCTATTAAAGCCGTAATTCAGGCCGAATTTAGAAGAATCTTTTCATCCTTCTTTCCAACTTTTCTCTATCTTTTGGGAGACCGTCGGCTAGAGTTTTGAGAGGCTTTTGGCAAGTCTTTGGAGTGGTTCTATGGATTCGACACTGTGCTCTAGTTGGAAGAAGGGTATTGAGGGTGCTTTCATCGCCATCGATCCTGCGAGGTGTACCCTAGGCCGAACAGGGGGACCTTTGGATAAGGCGAGGCTATTCTACAAGACCATCGATATGAATACTAAGGGGTTTTTCCTATGGATTACTTGTTTTTACTTTCGATTTCATTATTGATTGTATCTTGCTCCATGGAGAGCTAAACCTAATGGTGGGTACTTGGATTTTGTAAACCCTAGGATGTTATTATTTCATTGACCTTTTATTATGCTTTCCATATTTGATGTTTTAATTGAGTTCCAATCTTTAATGCTTGTTGAATGATTTCTTCCTTAGAGTGACACTAGGGTTGAGAGTTCTTCTTGACAACCTTTGTGGATGAGTGACACGCCATGAGGGTTAGACAATACTAGATTTGAGAGGGTTGAGAGGGTGAGTCGAGAGGTAGCGGAGAGTCCCCTTTCCCCTTATGTGTGATTTATCCTACCTCCATTTCCTAGAGTTCTTTGCGTTCACAATAAAGTGAAGTACTAAAGGATGAACTCCACTAGGGTTTAGTTGCGCACGCAATAGGGTGAAACGTTGAAGTGATTTTCGTATCCAGGGCTTAATTGTGACTAGGTATCTTTCGCCTGGACCAAAAGCTTAGATCTACACATAGGAATAGGGTTTATCAGTTGGAATCCCCAGAACTTCATGCAACTTTACACAGTGTGAGGTGTTGAGACTGAGCGATTTCTTTGCCAGAACATAGTGTAGAGTTAGTCACGGTTGACCTTAGGTTTGGGACCGTGTGCTTTAGGATTTCCACGACTTATTAAACATTAGTTAGGAAGCATAATAGTAGATGTTGCACTTGAAACATTAGTCCTAAGGGGAGCATTGTCTAAGTACCCATTTTCTATCAATTACCTTTCCTCTAACTTACTTGTGCCTCACATTCTTATTTCTTTTATTTCTGTTTACATCATATCATATTAACACAATTGTTATTCATCTTAACTTGGTTAAGTAGCAATTTTGGTTTTTTTATTCCCTACTCCCAGTGGATACGATACCCCACTCACTTGGGATTTATTACTTCGACAAACCGATACACTTGTGGGTCACACGCAAGGAGTGTTGTCACCAGTCCACCGATCGGCTGAGAACGGCGTGGATGTATCTGTATGCTAGCCAAGAATGGCAAGTAGCTTTGGATACTCCCGACTCATACTTGGCCTGACTACAGAGTCTTCTATATGCACTTTATATGGTCAAGCTACTCGGATAATCGTCGGTACCCAATCGTACTTCTCAGTGTTAGTAAATGCCTCATCATACAACCAGAGTCTGGCCAAAAATTGCGTGATGCTTATATTATGACACTACCCGAACGCTCTAAACTATATGACATCGACACTATCAAAACTCCTATAAGACTGGTCAAAATCGAAGGATGCTAACATCTCCAATATCGCCAACTGCCTATGGTATGGAGCTCCTCAACCTCATCGGCCATGTCATCAGTAAGCTAAACCTCTCTCAAAGCACCCACGTCTGGAAAACGTGTCTATCCAAACTTCAACTTCACCAATCTCTCAAAATGAGCATGGTGCTTGGGAATCATGAACTCCATGTGCTTTGCTTAGGTGAGGGCTCTCTGGGACATTTGCTAGCCACTTTCTTTGTCCTAAGAGCCATTCCTAGAAGTATTGAAAAGAAATCGATCAAATGCATTAAAAATAACAATACTGTAGAAATTCATACGATCGTGTGACAATTCCACACGCCCATGTGGATTCATGGGGCGTCAAAGCCGCATGGCCACTATGCAATACACTCAAAAAATACATCATAAATTCATTCTAAAATTCTCCTAAAACATGCATCCGACATTTAAACATCAAAATGAAGCACATTCACCAATTTTAATCGAAAAAAAATCATGTATAGTGAAGAAAAGAGAGAATGAGGGTTTACCGACAAGATGAAGATGAAAACCTTGAAATCGGCCTGAAAACTTGAGTAAAATCTTTCTAAATCGACGGTGCAAAGTTGGGAGAATGCAAGGATGCGTTCTCAAAGAGTTTGGGAGTGTGAAATGAAAGGGCGAACAAGATTTATATAGAGAAATCGCGGCCTTTCGAATTTTGTACATCCACATGGGCCTATGGAAATTACCCACGTCCATGTGACTCCACAGGAGAGCCTCACATGGGCAGACACACAACCCTGTGTGCTCTTGGCATGTCATCTTTTGCCTCTGAAATGCATCCACATGGGCGTGTGGAAATTCCCTACGCCTGTGTGTCCAACCTACAGGGGCACCCACACGCCCCTGTGGCTCCTCTGTCCACATAAGAATTTCTCTAAGAGCTTCACAAGGCCATTCATAGGGGCATTCACATGCCCTTGTGTCTTCTCCAGATGGAAGAGAAACTCTTTATAGGAAATCGCACGGGCATGTGCGTATTACCCAGGCCCGTGTGTAGTTCACAGGGACACACATAGGGGCAGAAACATGCCCCTGTGTTTTCTCGGGGATAGAGCTGTGAACTTCTGCAGAGAAACACATGTCCGTGCGGAATTCCACACGAATGTGTGACTGTCACAAGGTCATTCACAGGGGCAGAGACACTCCCCTATGTCCACTTACGATGAGCTCTGAATGAAAACACACACCCGTGCAAAATTTCCACACGCTTGTGTTCTGTATAACTTTGGAAAAATTATGGACTTTGCAGAAAATTTCAGAACATTTACATCTATTCAGAGCCTACCTATATTATGCGAAAGTAACCAAAGAATCATGAAAAACACGTTCAAATGACTAAGAAAACTTTTCCACACACAATTAAACATATAATAATACCAATAAATACTAACTAAAAGCTTTTAAAAGCTCTTACTCATGCAAACACTAACTAAAACCTAGAAAAACAGTAAAGACTTGGGTTGTCTCCCAAGAAATGCTTATTTAACGTCACTTTGGTTGACGTACTTGACCTTACCTCACCGGGGAGTCATAAATGAAGGTTTCCCTCTTACCCGTGACTTGAAAGAATGATGAACATAATCTTTTGAAGTAGAGGCGGATTTATCAAGTACGTTACCGCACAAGGGTTCATCACCCTTACTCCATTCTTGCTGATCCCCATTAGCCTTGGGGCGTTTCTTGTGACATCTCCTTGCATGCTTCATCTTTTGGATCATCTTCTTCATGATCCTCGGGGTAGGTTGCACCTTCTCCTCTAGACCAAGCATTATCACGTCTTCATTCTAGACTTCTTTGTATAGCATCCCTTCATATGGGTATGGATTCATCATTTCCTGCACATATTCATCTATTAGTTCATCGATATTGTTAAGAGAGTAAAGAGTATCATCATAGGGTAGAGAATGTCTCATGGCTTCGGTGAGGCGAAATGTAAGCTTGTCATCCCCAACTTGTAAAGTCAACTCCCCACCGTCCATGTCAATAAAGGCCTTGGAAGTGTGCAAGAATGACCTCCCAAGTATCAGCGTGACATCAGCATCTTTATCAACATCCAACACCATAAAGTCTACAGGAAATATGTACTTGTCGACCTTCACAAGTGTGTCTTCAATGATGCCCCTCGGATGTCTAACCATTCGGTCCGCCAATTGTAATGTCATCTGAGTGGGCTTAGGCTCTCCCAAGCCTAGTTTTTTGAAGAATGTATAAGGCATGGCATTGATTCTAGCTCCTGAGTCTGCCAATGCCTTTTCTTCACCCATGTTACCAATGTTAAATGGAATGATGAAGCTTTCAGGGTCCTTCTTCTTGTTCGTTTATTCTTTTACAACATCGCCGAACATGAAGCATCTAAAATCACAGATGTACTGACAAGGTCCCCTTGCGTATTTCCCGTTAGTGCACGGGTTTGTCGAAGTAATAATCCCGGATGAGCGGGTATCGAATCCACAGGGAGTAGGTAATAAAAACACTTAATCCGCTTCTTAGCTATGTGAAAGATCAGTAGTGATAAGTGTGAAAATGATTCAATTCTCAAAAGTAAAACCAACAAGTAAGAGAGCACGAGTAAAGAAGGAGGTAAGGCAATCGATAAAGATGGGGTACTCGGATAATGCTCCGCCTATGATAATCGTTTCAAGTGCAAGAACCATCTATTATGCTTCCTAATCAATGCAATGGTGAGTCATGGAAATCCTTAAATACATAGTCCTAAATCTAAGGTCAACTATGCCTAACTCTATACATATCCTGGAGGAGAGATTAGATAACCTCTAATAGAGTTGCAATGAGCTCTAGGGATTCCAAGTGATAAATCTCTTCCTAATTATATCCCTAACCACAATTGAGCCCTAGATACTAAGATCACCTCAACGCTTCACTCTGGAGGATCATCCCTTAGGCCATTCACTCTATTATGGCCGCAAAGAACTCGAGTAACGGAGGTAGAATGTATCACGTCGGAGCAGAAAGGGGATGCTCCCGTACCTCTCGACTCACCCTCTCAACCCTCTCCAACCTAGCTTTGTCTAACGCTTGTGGTGTGTCACTCACTCACAAGGTTACCGACAAGAACTCTCAACCCTAGTGTCACTCTAGGGGAAAAGTTCATACAATCAAACATTCAATGTTGGAACTCACAACAAACATCAATTAATTAAAAGCATAATAAAATGATTCAATGAAACAAATACATTCTAGGGTTCACAAATACCCAAGTACCCATTAGTGGTTTAGCTCTCCATGGAGCTAAGTACAATCAAAGAAATAGAATATAAAATGCAATGAATCCATAAAGAAAGCCCCTTGATAGTCGTGTCGATGGTCTTATGGAAAGTCCTCTACTCGTCATCCAAGGATTCCCTTGTCCGGTATAGGATACACCTCGACGCAAGCTCCCCTGCCAACCTTCTTCCTAAGGAATGACGATGTCGGAGCCATAGAACCTCTCCAAAACCTTAGCCAATACCTCTCAAAACCGTAGCGGAAACCCTCTCTCAAGTTGGGGAAAAGATGGAGAACAGAATCATGAAATCGGGACTGAATCAGCTTTTAATAGGGTTGGAATCGGGCGACTACACGGGCATGTGGATTTTACACACGCCCATGTGGAAATTCCACACGGGCGTGTATAATTTCCTCACGCCCGTGTGGATTATCTGAATTACTGTTTTCTCAGGCGGCTGTGAACAGTGCTGCTACAGTACTATCTCTACAATGCTCTGCTACATTACCTGGCCTAAAATACTTCCCGAGTCCATACTTTTGATAAGTGTCTAAATGTAGGTGTTTTCATATATATATCGTATGCACTTTGCATGTATTTTGTGAGGTTTGATGCCCGTTTCGCGCTTAATAGTCTATTATTTGCTTTGTAGGGCATATGGAAGCCATGGAGAACAAGAAGATATCATTTTGGCAAAAAGAGAAGAAAACAGGAATTTCATACTACCCCCATACTACCCAGTATGGGGGCCGTATGGAGGCCATATGCACCCCGTATGGAACGCGAATCTAGGGTTTCTGAGTGCTATACGACCCCCATACGACCCCTATACGGCCCGTATGCCTCGGGGGATATATATACTCACTTTTAGGGCTGATTAAAGGACTTTTTGCTGGCCGACTTTTGGGGGAGATCATTTGGGAGATCTTTGGCGACCTTGGGGAGGAGAAAGAGGGCGAGAAAGCTAGAAGATCATTAAGCCCAAGGTCTAACGCTCTCAAGGCAAGAAGGCAACATCATTCAAAATGGGAGATCGATCACGACTTGAAGGAAGGACAACCACGGCTAGAGGAAGCGTCATTCGGCATTCCTTTGGCGGGGGAAGCGTCATTTGGCATATTCTCGCCTCAACCTTCACCATTTCATCTAGGGAGTGTCATACTATGTCTTTGTTTCATGTTTTGCTTGATTGTATGCTTTGTTATGAGATGATGACACACTAGACACCCCAAGGCCACCGGGTGTTGGTGAACCTTGGGGGGTTTTTATCATGTATTTTTGGATGATTACTTGTTAATTATATGCTTGGGTATGTTTGAGATCTAATCCATTGTTTTTCATGCTAAGTGTTACACCAAGGAGAAATCCGTAGCTCTTTTATGAATGATGCATGTAGATGTGACTTGCTCGCATGTATTAGGTCATGAATGGATTAGAAGGGGATACTTGTATCATCACGCCGAGAAATCGGGTGTTTGGTAGCCCTCCATGTAGGTTTAATCCGAAGAAGAGTAGGTTTATTCCTAATAGAGATTTCCTTGTACTTAATGCAATCGTAGGAATGTAGATTTGGAAGAAATTCCTATCTATGTTCGTATGGGATTAGGGTTCAATCGCCGAGAAATTGGGGTTGTTCTAATCTTGGAATCTCATTGTCCAATTTACCCTTGCATCTTTAAATCATCATCCATGTTGCATGATAACCCATCAAGGGGATCCACATCCATAGGCCTTTGCATTTCATTGATTCTTTTGCTTGCTTATTGCTTGTTCTCTCTAATTTGCTAGCAAATCTTGTGTTTAGTTTTATTTGTATTTAGTAGAGTAAATCCATCACTTAAGATCTTAGGCTAGATAATAGCTCGAGAAGGAGTAATAGGAGATCCTTAGCCCCGTGGAATACGATCCTCGTGTCTTTGCACGAGGTATTACTTGGCGATCCTGTACACTTACGGGGAAGCGATCAACTTTCATCGAGGTGACGCAAATGGGCACACGTTCACGTCATGGATCACTTTGCTTCTTTAGTGATGGACAAGTTGGTCGAGATCTTGTTCTATGTGCATAAGTCAGAATGCTTGAGTGTGACTGCACTTGTGCCTCTCCAAATGGTTGTGATAACTCAAATATGAGGAGGTTGGCACACACTCTAGCATCTCACACCCGACCTATGTCTTCGCGTTTGAACCTTAGCAAAAATTCCTCTAAAATCGGTGCATTATGATCCACATTAGTTTCTTTCCTTCATACTCGGCCTCAGAATCCTACTTGCATGAAAGTAACATAAAAACACACATATTAGTGTAAAAACCAGAGAAAAGTAATGTTCAACATTAGGAAAGAATGCTTTGCATTCATACCACACAAGCACTTATCAAACTCCCCCACACTTAAGCTTTTTCTTGTCCTCAAGCAAAAATTAAACATTCTGTGACTAGATGAAGGAAATATTGGAAGTGCTTGGCCTTAGGTTCACCAAAGTGTACAGAGAGAGCATTCTACAAGTAAGGGAAATTTCAACATTAAATACAAAAAAATCTAATCTCTAGCTAAAAACTTGAACCAAAAAGGACAACAAACCCGAAATCGTGTACGTGTGTGAACTCACTCAAAACAACCCAAGGTATACTCCTCAAAGTTCTACGTACAAGAGACTTATTTATCTACAAAAGTGACAACAATTGCAAAGATGGTATTAGCTTCACACATCCTCTAAGATAGCCCTTTCAAAAGCGGCCGCTAGGGTGGCTTTCACACTTTCGAGGTGGTAGCTCTTTCTACTGGAGTGGTAGCTTTCACTCATCATATGAGATAGCTCTTTCTCTCATTAGGGCATAGCTAGTATCCGACTTATGAGAGTAGCTTTGTACTACATAGGTGGTAGCTCTTTCCACCCAAAACAAAAACGAAAACTATCTTGTTCCTACTTTTCATCATTCAATTTTTTTTTTATAAAATTTAACACAAGAAACAACTATAACTAGTCCCTTTAACATCGAACATCAGTTTCCAATAGAGTTTAAAGAGTGAGCAGTGTACTGAGTGTAAATCGGGTAAAAATTCCTAGAAATTCAAGCAAGAACTAGAGCATGAAAACATTCAATGTTAAAAATTCTCGTAAACTCAAGAATACAATCATTACAACTAAGGTGAACCGCCATAGGCTATGTGAGCATGTATATCAATCAAAACTAATATAAAAGATATGTGCACTATGAAACTCCCCCCCCCCACACACACACACTTAAGTTGTACATTGTCCCCAATGTACACATGCAAGCTCACTCATAATGTATATCAATGAAGAATATATGTGGGAGAAGCAATCAAAACAATACTTCCCTGACTGCTAGTGTCGTGTTTGATGGAGCTAAGTCCTTGGGAGTAATGTTCTGACGGGTTGTGAAGCTCACATGGTCAAGTGCCAAAGCACTTTGGCCGTGCCCATGACAGAGTCTCAAATTCCAAAATGACAACACCATCTGCACGCATACACAAGGGGGTTCAGTGAAGCTCAATAAAACAAAAATAACTCGAGTATATATAAAATATAGACAATGAATACAACTTGAGATGCAAAATGAAAATAAACTCAGAATGAGAATCCTTTATGAGTGAACAAGTCTAAAATAAAATGCAAAATAAAGAAAAATGCAAAAAAAATAAAATCAAATGTTGGTGTCATGCTCTGTCGGATCCTCTACTACTGCTGGTGGTGGGGAAACATAAGGTGGATCTACTGGTGCTGGTATAGGAGATGGGGACGCAGGAGATGCAGAGGGTCTGGATCTCAATAGATCTCGTAGGAAGTCAAAACGGGCCATAAGATCTGTATACTGAGCTGACTGTATCGTGCGGAGCTCCACTATCTCGGTCCGAATCTCTCTCACATCATTCTCAAGCCTGTCAATACGATCATAAGCTCGAGGCCCCTGTGCTGTACGGGATCTGGGAACCTGTCCGGAATCCTCCACTGTATCCCCTCCACTCCCAGCGGTCTCTGGGTAGCTGAAGCAATAATATAGACCCCTGGCCCATATCTCCTTACTAACAACATCATCCTGATCGTCTCAAGTGCAAGAGGTGTAGGCACAACTGTCCTGTCAACACCACGTAAAGCATCTACCAAACCCATCCCCAAGATGAGTCTGGTAATGTAAGGGCCAGCAAATAATAATCCTACTCTTGTAGACTAACCCTGGTACCTCAAAACATCTGCCACTATGCACCCCAAGTGAATCTGCACATTGAGGGCCATGGAGTATAAAAAGAATAAGTCCTGCCTGGTTAGAGCAGCTGTGTTATTACCTCGACCTGACACAGACCTGTTGAGGACAGTGTGCAAATATCTGTAGCTCAACCGGGATAGGCTGGTGGCCTTTGAAATTCCCAGTTCAATCTGCCCATGTCCACATAGGACCCTATAGACATAGTCTGGAGTCACTGATACTAGAAAATCCACAGGTAAACGTCCATACTCCTCTGTACTGGTATATGCGACATCGTACAAGCCATCCGAATCAAAAACTCAGTGACACTCATGGAAACTGGATGTCCGAATTCTTGAAACTGTATAGCATCTATAGTGTTAATTCTCCCATACCTCAACTCAAAAGACGCTAAAACCTCGAGCGTCAATGTGCGGTAAGCCGGTTCACGAATTGTCAGTAACCTCCTCAAACTTCCTACTACTAACATATCATCGATCTCATCAGCTAGCTCATCACCCCGCTGAATATCTCTCAGCGCTTGCAAATCCACAAAATAGGTCTGACCAAAACCAGGTGCTGAAAGTCTCTCAAAATGAGCTTGATACTTGGTATTTGAAAATTCCATGTGTATTGGCTCGGGTGTGCTGACTCTGAGACGCTTTAATTCATTCTTCTTCACGTGATGTGCCATACCTATAGTACAAAAGGAGGAAAATGATCAAAGAAGCTCAAAAGCAGTATACTGTAGAATTCCACACGGGCATGTGGAAATTACCCACGCCCGTATGGGTCTGCAGTGCGTGAAAAACCCGCACGGGTGCACAATGATTCTCAAGAATTAAACTTAAAACCGCGTCTAGACGCTTTATAAACATGCACCATGCATTGTAAAAATGAAAATTCAAACTTACAGATATTTAATCTATGAAAAACAAGAGTTGGCGAAGAAAAGAGGATAAAAAGGTTACTGATAAAATAAATGCGAAAACTCTGAAAATCGGCACGATATGCGAAGAAAAATCCTCCAAAACAACGATGAGGGGTCGGTAATATGATCAGAGACTATTTTCAGGCGGTTGAAGATGAAAAGGAAGAGAGCATGTAGGAATTTTTATAGGAAGACTCGTGCCTCTTGGAATTCTATGCAATTGCACGGGCGTGCCGAAATTACGCTCGCCCGTGCACCTCATCCAGAGAGCTCCGCATGGGCAGATGCACGCTCCTGTGCGCTCTCAGGAGAACTTGCACTGTCATTGAACGCTATCGCACGGGCGTGCGGAAAATACCCACGCCTGTGCGCCCGACCCACAGGGGCAGTCGCACGCCCCCGTGGCTTCTCTGGACATCCGAGAAAAATCGTTAAGTGTTCCACATGCCCGTGCGGAAATGTCACACGGGAGTGGACATTCATATGCCCTACTCAAAAGGGCACACACATGCCCCTATGTCTTCTTGGGATGAAGAGGGCTCCTCTGCAGAGTTTCGCAGGGGCGTGCCGAAATTACCCACGCCCGTGCACTTGACACAAGGTTGCCCACAGGGGCGAGTTCACGCCCTTGTGTGCTCTCGGGATAATCGGCCAAACTCTGCAGGAATTCACACGTCCGTGCGGAAATTACCCATGGGCGTACGATATTCACATGGTCGTTCACAGGGGCAGCCGCACGCTCTTATGCCTTCTCTCGATGAGCTCACAATACAAATCCACGAGCGTGCGGAAATTCCACACGTCTTCGTGCAGAAAAACCTGCAGGCTCTGCAGAAAGTTTCTGAACATGTTTACGCACTCAGAGCCTGCCCTAATATGCAAGTTTTACTAGTGAAAAACATGGAATAAAGCTTAAACGACATAACTTCGCCAATTTCACATGAAAACACACGATGAATACTCAAAACCCACAAGAAAATCTAAGCACAAGCATCTAAAAATCAAGACACCAACACTTAACAAATTATTCATTAAAACAAACTAAACTAGAAGATAAGAAAATAGTAAACACTTGGGTTGCCTCCCAAGAAGCGCTTGTTTAACGTGACTAAGCTTGACGTACCTTGTCTTAGCTCACGGGGGTTCATAGCTGAAGATTGTCCTCTTACCCGATGACTTGAAAGCGTGATGTGCAAAGTGTCTTAAGGATAGAGGGTGAATAATCGGGCTTGGGACAGTGCTTGTGTGATATGAATACGAAGCGTTCATTCCTTATGTTGAGCATTACTTTCCTCAGTTTTCTACATTAATATGTGTGTTTTTATGTTACTTTTACGCAGGTAGGGTTGTGAGGCTGAGTATGAAGGAAATGGGCCAATGTGGATCATAATGCACCTATTTTGGAGGAGATCTTGTTAAGGTTCAAACACGAAGTCATAGGTCAGGTGTGAGATGCTAGAGTGTGTGCCAACCTCATCGCAATTGACTGAGCACATCTATTTGGAGGGGCACAAAGGCAATCACACTCGAGCATTCTGACTTATGCATATAAGAACAAGAGCCCCGCCAACATGTACATCATTGAAGAAGCAAGTGATTCACGACGTGAATGTGTGCCCGTTTGCGTTACCCCGATGAAAGTATGGAATTGGGAAGTTAATCAGGTCGAAGACTGTAGCAGAAAAATGTAGCAATTACTGTAGCAACATTATCCACGGGCGCGTGTTCCGTACACGCCCGTGTAGTCGCCCGATTCCAGCCCTATTTAAAGCCGATTTCAGTATTCTTTTCTCCATCTTTTCACCAACTTGTGAGAGGACTTCGGCTAGGGTTTCGAGGGGTATTGGCCAAGGTTTTGGAGAAGTTCTACGGCTCCAACATCATGATTCCATTAGGAAGAAGGTTGGTAGGGGAGCTTCGATCGAGGCGTATCCTATACCGGACGAAGCAATCTTTGGACGACGAGCGGAGGACTCTCCACAAGACCATCGACACGACCATCGAGGGGTTTTTTTTATGGATTCATTGCTTTTACATTTGATTTCTTTGATTGTATTAAGCTCCATGGAGAGCTAAACCCCTAGTGGGTACTTGGATGATTGCGAACCCTAGGATGTATTCGTTTCATTGAACTTCTTTATTATGCTTTTAATAAATTGATGTTTATTGTGAGTTCCAACCTTGAATGCTTGATTATATGAACATTTCCCCTAGAGTGACACTAGGGTTAAGAGTTCTTGTTGGTAACCTTTTGAGTGTGTGACATACTACTAGCGTTAGACAAAGCTAGGTTGGAGAGGGTTGAGAGGGTGAGTCGAGAGGTACAGGAGCGTCCCCTTTCCCCTCCGACGTGATAGATTCTATCTCCTTTCCTCGAGTTCTTTGCGGCCATAATGGAGTGAATGGTCTAAGGGATGAACCTCCGCTGGGGCCTAGTTGCGCGTGCAATGGAGTGAAGCGTTGAGAGGATCTTAGTATCTAGGGCTTAATTGTGGCTAGGGACCTTCCATCTGGACCAAAGGGGTAGGTCTATATTTAGGAAGAGATTTATCACTTGGAATCCCTAGAGCTCATTGCAACTCTACGCGAGTGCGAGGTGTTGAGATTGTTCGATTTCTCCTCCGGGACATGTATAGAGTTAGGCATAGTTGACCTTAGATTTAGGACTATGTATGTAAGGATTTCCACGACTCATCATTGCATTGATTAGGAAGCATAATAGAGAGTTCTTGCACTTGAAGCGATCGTCCTAGGTGAAGCATTATCCGAGTACCCCATCCTTTATCGATTGCCTTACCCTCTTCTTACTTTTGCTCTTTCACTTGTTGTTTTTATTGAATCAATTTCACACTTATCACTATTGATATTCCACATAGCTAAGAATCAAATTAAGTATTTTTACTCCCTACTCCCTATGGATTCGACCCCGCTCACCCGGGATTATTAATTCGACAAGCCCGTGCACTTGCGGGATATAAGCAAGGAGAACTTGTCAAGTTTTTGGCATCGTTGCCGGGGAGCTAGGCGTTTAGAGATACTTTGCACTTTGTTTTCTTAGCTATTTCACCACATATTCTATTCCATATCTTCTTATTCTATCATCATTCTGATTTTCTTTTTCTTTACTTTTGTTGCAGCTCTAGGTTATGACCCGAGGGAATCCATCAATATTGATTGAAGGAGACCTTGAGCTTGAACGTACACTTTGAAGGAAAGGGAAAGAACCTGTACAAGAACAGCTTAATGCAGCTAATTTGGAAGTAGAAAGATCTGATAACATAGCGGAACAGAATGAGCAACAACGGACAATATCCGATTATGCCAGACCTTCAGTATTATGGACACAATCGAGTATTGTGCGTCCTCCAATTACAGCTCAGAATTTCGAGCTAAAGCCGGCATTCATCTATATGCACCAGCAGTCCGCACAATTCAACGGTTTGGCCGATGAGGATCGAAACAGTCATATATAGAGCTTCATCGAGGTGTGTGACATGCTGAAGATCAATGGTGTGACGGATGATGCCATCAAATTGAGAGCCTTCCCATTTTCCTTAAAGGGGAAAGCAAGCAGTGGCTACACTCATTGCCTAGGGCATCAATCACTATATGGGAGGAGATGGTAGAAGCTTTTCTAGCCCGTTATTTCCCTCCCAGAAAATCAGCCAAGCTTAGGAATGAGATCTCATCCTTTATGCAATTGGAATTGGTGTCTCTATTTGAGACATGGGAACAGTTCAAGGAACTCCTGCGCAAGTGTCCGCAACACAGATTTCCGGAGTGGATGATTGTTCAAACCTTCTACAATGGGTTGAATGCAGGTACAAGACAACTCTTGGATGCGGCGGCAGGAGGTACCTTAGGTAGCAAGACCCCCGACGAGGCTCGTCAATTGATTGAGGAAATAGGGTTAAATAGCTACCAGTGGAACACGAGGGAGAAGAAAAAGGTGGCCGGTCTCCATGAAATTGATGCGGTAACTTCATTGGTGGCCCATGTGGAGATTTTGAGTAAGAAGCTAGATCTTATAGCTTCAAATAGAGTTGTGGCCGTAACCAACTGCACCGGTTGTGGTGGAGGACATGCTCCCTCCGATTGCCCAATCATCATTGGTGATGTTTCTTCAGTTGAGAATGTCAACTTTATAGGTAATGGAATGAGACCTCAAGGGAATCTATACAGCAACACCTACAATTCAGGTTGGAAGAATCATCCCAACTTTTCATGGAGTAATCAAGGACCACAGAAGACCATGGGGCCATCGGGGTTCCAACAACAACAACAACAACAAGCCCCTTAAGTGGAAAACAGAATTTTAGGTTTGGAAACCCGAATGAAGGATTTGGAGAAGCACTTGGCTAGATTTGTTCAATCAACAAATACAAGATTTGAATTAGTCGAGGCTACATTTCGCAATCATACCGCCTCCTTGCACAACCTTGAAAATCAAGTTGGGCAAATTGCGAAATCTCTTTCCGAAAGGCCACATGGAAGTTTACCAAGCAACATGGAAACCAATCCGAGAGAACATGTGAAGGCGATCGCTTTGAGAAGCATTCTTGAGGTTGAAGGGCGGCTTCGAGTGAAATGCCGAAAGAACACGCACCCGAGGTCGTAGAGGTTGAGAAGGAAGCAAACAAAGAGAAAGAGGTGGCATCCCCATCTTTCAAGCCAAGAATCCCTTATCCCTCTAGATTGAAGAATGACCAAGGGGATGACCAGTATAAGAAGTTCTTGAGTTTGTTCAAGCAACTCCACATCAACATTCCTTTTGTTGATGCTTTGGCTCCAATGCCTAAGTATGCGAAGTAACTTAAGGACCTATTGACCAACAAGAGGAAATTGGAGGAGAGTGCTTTAGTGGTGCTTGATGCTTCATGCTCGGCGGTGTTAGAAAAGAACATGCCGAACAAGAAGAAAGTCTCGGGAAGCTTCATTATTCCGTGTAACATCGATAACTTAGGTGAGGAAATGGCACAGGCAGATTCGGGTGCAAGTATCAACTTCATGCCATATACTTTCTTCCAAAAGCTAGGCTTGGGTGAGCCTAGGCCTACTCGGATGACTTTACAATTGGCGGACTGAATGGTACGACATCCGAGAGGCATCATTGAAGATGTACTTATCAAGGTGGACAAGTATATTTTTCCAGTTGACTTTGTAGTGCTAGATATTGATGAGGATGTAGATGTACCCTTGATACTTGGGAGACCGTTCTTGCGGACTTCCAAAGCATTGATTGACATGGACAGCGGAGAGCTCACATTGAGAGTCGGAGACGATAAGCTCACTTACCGCCTTGCTGAAGCCATGCGGCATTCTCTCGATTTTGATGACACTTTGTATTTTCAAGACACTACTGATGAGATTGTTGATGAATATATACAGGAAATGTTCAACCCGGATCCGTATAAAGGTTTGTTCGACCAAGAGGAGAGCAATGAAGAATTACTAATGCTTGGTTCGACTGGAGAGGAAACATCTACCCCGGGAATCTTGATGAAGGTGCTCAAGAAAATGAAGAGGGCTCGAAGACGTCACCGAAAACACCCCAAGACTGTTGGAGACGTACATGAGCCAAGGGAGTTGGATGAACAATTACTAGGTGGTCCGATGCCCGATAGTACACCCTCTACCCTCAAGAGACTTTGCTCATCATGCTTTCAAGTTATGGGTAAGAGGGCAACCTTCATTCATGAACCCCCGTGAGGTAAGAAAGATATGTCAAGCTTAGTGACGTTAAACAAGCGCTTCTTGGGAGGCAACCCAAGTGTTTACTGTTTTTGTACTTTTAGTTTAGTTTGTTTGCATGAATAAATTGTTAAGTGTTGGTGTTTAAATTTTTGAGTGCTTGTGCTGCGATTTTATTGTGGGTTTTTAAAAGAATTCATTGTATGTTTTGTTGAGAATTGGCGAAGTTTGGTCGTTTGAGTTATATTTTGTGTTTTTATCTGGTATATTTTGCACAATAGGGCAGGCTCTGAGTGCGTAAACATGTTCAAGCTAATTCTGCAGAGCCTGCAGGTTTTTCTAAGTCATCCAGAGAAAACACACGGTCATGTGGAAATTCCACACGCCCCTGGGTGTGTACTGTGAACTCTTCCAGAGAGGGCACAGGCGAGTGCGGCTGCCCCTGTGGACGACCATGAGACTGGCGCACGCCCGTGGATAATTTCCACACGGGCGTGTGCCTTCCTGCAGAGTTGGGCAGATTTTCCCGAGAATACACAGGGGCGCGGACATGCCCCTGTGGGCAACCTTGTGTACCACGCACGGGCGTGGGTATTTTCTGCATGCCCGTGTGAAACTCTGCAGGTTGCTCCCTCCATCCCGAGAAAACACAGGGGCGTGCGGCCGCCCCTGTGAGTTGAGGCCTGTGAATACCCACGTCCGTGGGGAATTTCCGCACGGGCGTGTGGGTGACTTGATATTTTTCTCGAATAACCATGAAAGCCACAGGGGCGTGCGTCTTCCCCTGTAGGTCTGGCGCACGGGCGTGGGTATTTTCCGCACGCTCGTGGGAGATTATTTTAAGTCAGTGAGAGTTTTTTTTCGAGAGCGTACAGGGGCGTGCATACACCCCTGTGGAGCTTTTGAAGTGAGGGCACGGGTGTGGAGGATTTCCACACGCCCGTGTGGTTGCACAGAACGTCAAAAGTCACGAGTTCTGTTTAAAATGGGGATGATTTCTCTCCTTCTTCATGACTCCTTTTCCCTTGAAAACACTCTCACAACATTCTCCGAGTCTATTGCGCCAGTTTGGTGGGATTTTAGCAAGTTTTCCGGCCGGCTCTCTATTCTCTCATTTCTCTTCGTCGGTAAATTCATTTTCTTCATCTTCTTCGTCAATTCATGATTTCTATTGATTAATCTAGTCAACAATGCTTCATTTCTTCAATTGGAACAATGATTTACGTTTATAGCGAAGTTAGAGATATTATTGATGTGTATTTTTGGATTGTTGATACCAGGCTGTGCGTTTCTCACGCCCCGTGAATTCACACGGGCGTGCGGAAATTCCACACGACCGTGTGGATTTCTGCAGTATTGTTTTATCAACTTGTTTGACTAATTTGTTTTAAATCTGGCAGATCATGGCACCTAGGTCAAAGAAGCAAGCTGATAAGAGGCCACGTGAGTCATCCCCTGAAGCTGAGGACATGCAATTTGCGATTCCCGAGCATCAGGTCCGTTATGAGCACTTATTGAGACTCGTTTCGGACAGACTCGATTCTTGGACACAACTATACTGCGAGATCTTCAGCAGGGAGATGATTTCGCTGAGGAGGTTGAGGATCTTATTTCAGATGGTGGTTGGCGGCAGTTATTGACGATTAGAGAGCCAGCCATCCAAGCGTTTTCACTGGAGGTGCTCTCATCGTTCGAGTTTGATAGAGCATATGCGAGGTTTGACAGTTTAGGCACCGTTCAATTCAGAGTATTTGGACATCATCATAGCTTAAGCATCACGCAGTTTTCCGTATTACTTGGATTATATGAGGAGGCATTCACAGATTCTGAGGAGTACGCACAGTTACCTACTGATTATCCTGGAACTTTGACCCCTCAGAGAGCTTACAGAATGCTATGCGGTCAGGGTCAGTATGAGCCTAGGGTTTCCAAGGCCACGTGCCTTTCCCGGCCAGCCAACAGATACTTGCACGCAATCATGAGTAGGTCGGTGAATGGCCGTGGCGATAGTACTGGTGTCCTGAGCCGCCAGGAGTTGCTGTACTTGTACTCGATGGTAGAGCGCATACCGATACACTTAGCGCACATCTTGGCTGATTACATCAGACATCAGGGACAGTACACTAGACTGGGAGCGATCTTCTCGAGTCCTTACATTATGAGATTAGTGTTGGGCATGGGTCTCTTGGATTCGATTCGCGGGGCCGAGAAGACGAGTGTACCGGCTCTCCTGGGTCTAGAGACGATGCGGTTGATGGGCATGGTCCGCAGGGTTCCACCAGGGGTTTTTGCGTTAGTTCTACCAGCCCCAGAGATAGCTGAGGATGAGGGTGATGACGCCAGAGCATCTCAGCCCACCCCGAGCCTCAGCCTGAATCGATGGACACCGAGGCACCTCCAGCGACCGAGGAACCACCTCCAGTGCGTGTGTTTTCACCTTCTCGAGCCAATGATCACTTTGAGAGGCTCGAGAATGCACCAGTAGTGGTCCGAGCCGAGGTTGCTGAGATTAGGGCTACGCAGGCCACTCAGTACACAGAGTTCATGGCGCGTTTCGATATATTACAGCAGATCCTAGAGCGAGACGTTGCCTCATCATTCGTCTTGCAGCCGAGGACTCTTCAGGCACTGCCAGTACCTCTCAGCACCTCCAACCTCGACCCCAGCACCAGAGGACCCACTATATGCTTCCACTTCCGCAGCAGCAGCTCAGGAGCCTGAGCGCAGCACCGATACTTGACTTCTTCCTCTTTACTTTCATGCATTTTACTTTATCTTATTTTCTTATTTTTTTTAGAGTTGTTCACTCAGAAAGGATTCTTCCTTCTGAGTTTAAGTTATTTTGCATTATCGAGTTGTATTCATTGTTTCATCTTTTATACACTCGAGTTATTTTTGTTTTTCTTGAGCTTCACTGAACCCCCTCATGTATGCATGCAGATGGTCTTGTCTTCTTGGAAATTGAGACTTAGTCATGGGCACAGCCATTGTGCTTTGGCACTTGGCCGTGAGAGCTTCACAACCCATTGGAACACTACTCCCAATGAATTAGCTTCATCAAACGCAACACTAGGAGTCAGGGGAGTATTGTTTTGATTGCTTCTCCCACATATATTTTTCATTGATATACATTATGTGTGAGCTTGCATGTGTACATTGAGGACAATGTACAACTTAAGTGTTGGGTGGGGGAGTATCATAGTGCACACATCATTTCTATTGTTTTTGATTGATATATGCTCACATAGCCAATGGAGGTTTACCCTAGTTGCAATGATTGTATTCTTAAGTTTAGGAAAATTGTTAACATTGGATGTTTTCATGCTCTAGTTCTTGCTTGAATTTTTATGAATTTTTGCCCGATTTACACTTAGTGCACTACTCACTCTTTGAACTCTATTGGAAACTCATGTTCGATGTTAAAGGGACTAGTTAGGTTTATTTTCTTGTGCTAAAAAAAAATTAAAATGAAAATGAAAAGAAGGAACAAAATAGTTTTATTGTTTATTTGAATTGTTGGGTGGAAAGAGCTACCACCTATGAAGTATGAAGCTACTCTCACAAGTCAGATACTAGTTATGCCCTAATGAGAGAAAGAGCTATCTCATAGGATGAGTGAAAGCTACCACCCGGGTAGAAAGAGCTACCACCTCGAAAGTGTGAAAGCCACCTTAGCGGCCGCTTTGGAAAGGGCTACCTTAGAGGATGTGTGAAGCTACTACCATCTTCTAAAATTTTTATCACTTGTGTAGATAAATAAGTCCCTTGCACTTAGAACTCTGAGGAGTATAACTTGGGGTATTTTGAGTGAGTTCACACACTTACACGAAATTCAGGTTTGTTATCCTTTTTATTTCAAGATTTTAGCTAGAGCATTGATTTTTCGTATTCAGTGTTGAAATTTCCGTTACTTGTAGAATGCTATCTTTTGTATACTTTGGTGAACCTAAGGCTAAGCACTTTCAATATTTTCTTCACGGATGCACAGAATGTTTTAATGTTTGCATGAGGACAAGCAAAAGCTTAAGTGTGGGGGAGTTTGATAAGTGCTTGTGTGATATGAATGCGAAGCGTTCATTCCTTATGTTGAACATTACTTTCCTCAGTTTTCTACATTAATATGTGTGTTTTTATGTTACTTTTACGCAGGTAGGGTTGTGAGGCCGAGTATGAAGGAAATGGGCCAATGTGGATCATAATGCACCTATTTTGGAGGAGATCTTGTTAAGGTTCAAACGCGAAGACATAGGTCAGGTGTGAGATGCTAGAGTGTGTGCCAACCTCCTCGCAATCGAGTGAGCACATCTATTTGGAGGGGCACAAAGGCAGTCACGATCGAGCATTCCGACTTATGCATATAAGAACACGAGCCCCGCCAACATGTACATCATTGAAGAAGCAAGTGATTCACGACGTGAATGTGTGCCCGTTTGCGTTACCCTGATGAAAGTATGGAATTGGGAAGTTAATTAGGTCGAAGACTGTAGCAGAACAGGGTAGAAATTACTGTAGCAACACTATTCACAGCTGGCCGAGAAACCAGAGAAACAGAGAATCCACACGGGCGTGTGGAAATTATCCACGGCCGTGTGGAAATTCTGCACGGGCGTGTGTTTCGTACACGCCCTTGTATTCGCCCGTATCCAGCCCTATTTAAAGCCGATTTCAGCCTCGATTTCAGTATTCTTTTCTCCATCTTTTCCCCAACTTGTGAGAGGACTTCGGCTAGGGTTTCGAGGGGTATTGGCCAAGGTTTTGGAGAAGTTCTATGGCTCCGACATCGTGATTCCATTAGGAAGAAGGTTGGTAGGGGAGCTTCGATCGAGGCATATCCTATACCGGACGAAGCAATCTTTGGACGACGAGCGGAGGACTCTCCACAAGACCATCGACACGACCATCGAGGAGGTTTCTTTATGGATTCATTGCTTTTACATTTGATTTCTTTGATTGTATTAAGCTCCATGGAGAGCTAAACCCCTAGTGGGTACTTGGATGATTGCGAACCCTAGGATGTATTCGTTTCATTGAACTTCTTTATTATGCTTTCAATAAATTGATGTTTATTGTGAGTTCCAACCTTGAATGCTTGATTATATGAACATTTCCCCTAGAGTGACACTAGGGTTGAGAGTTCTTGTTGGTAACCTTTTGAGTGTGTGACACACTACTAGCGTTAGACAAAGCTAGGTTGGAGAGGGTTGAGAGGGTGAGTCGAGAGGTACAGGAGCGTCCCCTTTCCCCTCCGACGTGATAGATTCTACCTCCGTTCCTTGAGTTCTTTGCGGCCATAATGGAGTGAATGGTCTAAGGGATGAACCTCCGCTGGGGCCTAGTTGGGCGTGCAATGGAGTGAAGCGTTGAGAGGATTCGAGTATCTAGGGCTGAATTGTGGCTAGGGACCTTCCATCTGGACCAAAGGGGTAGGTCTATATTTAGGAAGAGATTTATCACTTGGAATCCCTAGAGCTCATTGCAACTCTACGCGAGTTCGAGGTGTTGAGATTGTTCGATTTCTCCTCCGGGACATGTATAGAGTTAGGCATAGTTGACCTTAGATTTGGGACTATGTATGTAAGGATTTCCATGACTCACCATTGCATTGATTAGGAAGCATAATAGAGAGTTCTTTCACTTGAAGCGATCATCCTAGGTGAAGCATTATCCGAGTACCGCATCCTTTATCGATTGCCTTACCCTCTTCTTACTTTTGCTCTTTCACTTGTTGTTTTTATTGTTAAGAATTGAATCAATTTCACACTTATCACTATTGATATTCCACATATCTAAGAATCAAATTAAGTATTTTCACTCCCTACTCCCTGTGGATTCGACCCCTCTCACCCAGGATTATTACTTCGACAAGCCCGTGCACTTGCGGGATATAAGCAAGGGGAACTTGTCAGTTGCCTCCCAAGAAGCGCTTGTTTAACGTCACTAAGCTTGACGTACCTTGTCTTAGCTCACGGGGGTTCATAGATGAAGGTTGCCCTCTTACCCATGACTTGAAAGCGTGATGTGCAAAGTATCTTGAGGATAGAGGGTGAATAATCGGGCTTCGGACAACCTAGCGATGGTTCATCCAATTCCTTTGGTTTACGAACATCTCCAACAGCCTTGGAGTGTTTCCGGTGGTGTCTCCTAGCCCTCTTTATTTTCCGGAGCACCTTCTTCAAGATCCCCGGGGTAGATGGTACTTCTTCCGTCGAACAAAGCATCATTACTTCTTCATAATCCTCCTCTTGGTCAAACAAACCATCGTATGGGTCCGGATTGAACATTTCCTGCATGTATTTATCAACAATCTCATTAGTAGTGTCTAGAAAGTATAAAGTATCATCGAAATCAAGAGAATGCCGCATGGCTTCAGCAAGGCGGTATGTAAGCTTGTCATCTCCAACCCTCAAAGTTAGCTCTCCGCCGTCCATGTCAATCAATGCCTTGGAAGTCCGCAAGAACGGTCTCCCAAGTATCAAAGGTACATCCGCATACTCATCGACGTCTAGCACTACAAAATCAACTGGAAAAATGTACTTGTCAACCTTGACAAGCACATCTTCAATAATGCCTCTCGGATATCGCACTGTTCGGTCCGCTAGTTACAAAGTGATTGCTTCCCCGCAAGTGTACGGGATCGCCAAGTAATACCTCGCGTGAAGACGCGAGGATCGTATTCCACGGGGCTAAGGATCTTCTATTACTCCTTCTCGAGCTATTATCTAGCCTAAGATCTCAAGTGATGGATTTTTACTCTACTAAATGTAATTAAAGCTAAAATGAGATTATAACCAAATTAGAGAGAACAAGCAATAACCAAGCAAGAAAATCAATGAGATGCAAAGGCCTATGGATGAGGATCCCCTTGAGAGGTTATCATGCAACATGGATGATGATCTAAAGATGCAAAGGTAAAATGGACCATGAGATTCCAAGATTAGAACAACCCCAATTTCTAGGTGATTGAACCCTAATCCCATACGAACATAGATAGGAATTTCTTCCAAATCTACATTCCTACGATTGCATTGAGTATGAGGAAATCTCATTTAGGATTAAACCTACTCTTCTTCGGATTAAACCTACATGGAGGGCTACCAAACACCCGATTTCTCAGCGTGATGATACAAGTATCCCCTTCTAATCCTTTCATGATCTAATACATATGAGCAAGTCACATCTACATGCATCACTCATAAAAGAGCTACGGATTTCTCCTTAGTGTAGCACTTAGTATGAAAACAATGGATTAGATCTCAAAATTACACAAGCATAGAATTAACAAATTATCATCCAACATACATGATAAAACCCCCCAAGATTGACCAACACCCGGTGGCCTTGGGGGTCTAGTGTGTCATCATCCCACAACAAGCAATACAAACAAGCAAAACATGAAACAAAAGCATAAATGACACTCCCTAGATGAAATGGTGAAGGAGGAGGTGAAGAATGTGCCGAATGACGCTGTCCACGCCAAAGGAGTGCCAAATGATGCTCCCTCTAGCCGTGGGTCTCCTTCCTTTAAATCGTGGTAAATCTCTCCTTCAATGATGTTGCCTTCTTGCCTTGAGAGTCTTGGACCTTGGGCTTGAATGATCTTCTAGCTTCCTTGCCCTTCTTCTCCTTCCCAAGGTCGCTCAAAATCTCCCAAGTGATCTCCCCAAAGTCGACCAAGAAAAGGTCCAGCCAAAAGTTCCTTTTTCTGCCCTAAAAGTTGGTATTTATACCTCCCGAGGCATACGGGTCATATGGGGGTCGTATGGGGGTCGTATAGCAGCCAAAAACCATAGATTCATATGGGGTGCATACGGGCCCCATACTAGGTAGTATAGAAATCTGGGCAGACACTGTAAATCAATCCGCTGCTTCAGTGCATACGGTCCCCATACTGGGTAGTATGGGGGTAGTATGAAATTCATGTTTTCTTCTCTTTTCGCCCAAATGATATCTTCTTGTTCTCCATGTCTTCCTTATGCCCTACAAAGCAAATAATAGATGATTAAGCGCAAAACGGGCATCAAACCTCATAAAATACATGCAAAGTGAATACGATATATACATGAAAACATCTACATTTAGACACTTATCACAAAATCATCCGAGTAGGCCTAGGCTCTCCCAAGCTTAGCTTTTGAAAGAAGTTGTATGGCATAATGTTGATACTGGCCCCTGAGTCTGCCAATGCCATTTCCTCACCTAGATTGCCAATATTACAAGGAATGATGAAGCTTCCCGGTCATTCTTCTTGTTCCGTATGTTCTTTAGCAATACCGCCGAGCATGAAGCATCTAAAATCACTAAAGCACTTTCCTCCAACTTCCTCTTGTTAGTCAACAAGTCTTTCAAGAACTTTGCATATTTAGGCATTTGGGCCAATGCCTCAACAAAAGGAATATTGATGTGGAGTTGCTTGAACAAACTCAGGAACTTCTTGTACTATTCATCTCCTTGGTCATTTTTCAATCTAGAGGGATAAGGGATTCTTGGCTTGAAAGGTGAGGGTGCCACCTCTTTCTCTTTGCTTGTTCCTTCTTCTACCTCTATAACCTCAGGTGCATGTTCTATTGGCTTCTCACTCGGAAGCCTACCTTCAACATCACGACCATTTCTCAAAGTGATCGCCTTCATGTGCTCTCTAGAATTTGTCTCTGTATTGCTCGGCAAGCTTCCATGTGGCCTTTTAGAGAGAGACTTCGCAATATGGCCCCACCTGATTTTCAAGGTTCTGCAAAGAGGCGGTGTGGTTGCGAAGTGTAGCCTCGACTGATTCAAACCTTGTATTTGCAGATTGCACAAATCTAGTCAAGTGCTTCTCTAAGTCATTCATTCGGGTTTCCAAACCAGAGACTCTGGTTTCCACCTGAGGGGCTTGTTGTTGTTGTTGGAAACCCGGTGGCCCCATGGACTTTTGTGGACCCTGATTACTCTATGAGAAATTTGGATGATTCTTTCAACCCGGATTTTAGGTATTGATATATGGGTTTCCTTGATGTCTCATGCCATTACCTACAAAATCAATGTTCTCCACTGAAGAAACATCACCGATAGAGATCGGGCAATCGGAGGAAGCATGTCCTCCACCACACCCAGTGTAATTAGTCATGGCCGCCACTCTGTTTGAAGTTAAAAGATCTAACTTGTTACTCAGATTTTCCACTTGAGCCACCAATGAAGTTACCGCATCTATTTCATGGAGACCGGCCACATTTTTCTTCTCCCTAGCATTCCATTGGTAGCTGTTTAGCCTCATTTCCTCAATTAATTGACGGGCCTCATCTGGAGTCTTGCTACCTAAGGTACCTCCTACTGCTGCATCTAAGAGTTGCCTTGTACTAGAATTCAACCCGTTGTAAAAGGTCTGAACAATCATCCAATCCGGGAATCCGTGTTGCGGGCACTTTCTCAGGAGCTCCTTGAACCTTTCTCATGTCTTAAATAGAGACTTCAATTCCAACTGAACAAAGGATGAGATCTCATTTCTAAGCTTTGCAGATTTTACGGGAGGGAAATAACGGGCAAGAAAAGCTTCTACCATCTCCTCCCATGTGGTGATCGATGGTCTAGGTAATGAGTGTAGCCACTGCTTCGCTCTGCCCTTTAGGGAAAATGGGAAGGCTCCCAACTTGATGGCATCATTCGTTACTAAATTTATCTTTAGCATATCACTCACCTCGAGAAAACTCTCTATATGACTGTTTGATCCTCATCGGCCAAAACGTTGAACTGTTCGGATTTCTGCAACATGTGGATGAATGCTGGCTTCAACTCAAAGTTCTGAGCTGTAATCAGGGGGTGCACAATGCTCGATTGTGTCCCCAATACTGAAGGTCTGGCATATCAGATAATGTCCGCTGTTGCTGGTTTTATTCTGCCATGTTTTCAGATCCTTCTACTTCCAAATTAGCTAAATTAGACTGTTCTTACGCAGGCTCTTTCCCTTTTCTTCTAAGTGTACGTTCAAGCTCAGGATCTCCTACAATCAATATTGAGGGATTCCCTCGGGTCATAACCTGGAGCTGCACCTAAAAAGAAAGAAAAAGAAAATAGAACGATGATAGAATAAGAAGATATGAAATAGAATGTATGGTGAAATAGCTAAGAAAACAAAGTGCAAAGTATCTCTAAACGCCTACTTCCCAGCAACGGCCCCAAAAACATGACAAGGTCCCCTTGCGTATATCCCGCAAGTGCACGGGTTTGTCGAAGTAATAATCCCGGATGAGCGGGTATCGAATCCACAAGGAGTAGGGAATAAAAACACTTAATCCGCTTCTTAGCTATGTGAAAGATCAGTAGTGATAAGTGTGAAAATGATTCAATTCTCAAAAGTAAAAACAATAAGTAAGAGAGCACGAGTAAAGGAGGAGGTAAGGCAATCGATAAAGATGGGGTACTCGGATAATGCTCCACCTAGGACAATCATTTCAAGTGTAAGAACCCTCTATTATGCTTTCTAATCAATGCAATGGTGAGTTGTGGAAATCCTTAAATACATAGTCCCAAATCTAAGGTCAACTATGCCTAACTCTATACATGTCCTGCAGGAAATATTAGATAACCTCTCAACCTCGCACTCGAATAGAGTTGCAATGAGCTCTAGGGATTCCAAGTGATAAATCTCTTCCTAATTATAGACCTAACCCTTTGGTCCAGGTGGAAGGTCCCTAACAACGATTAAGCACTAGATACTAAGAGCACCTCAATGCTTCACTCCATTGCACGCGCAACTAAGCCACAGCGGAAGTTCATCCCTTAGACCATTCACTCTATTATGGCCACAAAGAACTCGAGGAATGGAGGTAGAATCTATCACGTCGCAGTGGAAAGGGGACGCTCCTGTACCTCTCGACTCACCCTCTCAACCCTCTCCAACCTAGCTTTTGTCTAATGCTCGTGGTGTGTCACTCACTCACAAGGTTACCGACAAGAACTCTCAACCCTAGTGTCACTCTAGGGGAAATGTTCATACAATCAAATATTCAAGGTTGGAAGTCACAACTAACATCAATTAATTGAAAGCATAATAAAAAGATTCAATGAAACAAATACATTGTAGGGTTCACAAATACCCAAGTACCCACTAGGGGTTTAGCTCTCCATGTAAAAGCAATGAATCCATAAAGAAATCCCCTCGATAGTCGTGTTGATGGTCTTGTGGAAAGTCCTCTACTCGTCGTCCAAGGATTCCCTTGTCCGGTATAGGATACGCCTCGACGGAAGCTCCCCTACCAACCTTCTTCCTAAGGAATGACGATGTCAGAGCTATAGAACCCCTCAAAAACCTTAGCCAATACCTCTCAAAACCCTAGCTGAAACCCTCTCTCAAGTTGGGGAAAAGATGGAGAAATGAATCCTGAAATCAGGGCTAAATTGACTTTAAACAGTGTTGGAAATGGGGCGACTACACGGGGTTGTGTATTTTACACACGCCCCTGTGGAATTTCCTCACGGGCGTGTATAATTCCCACACGCCCGTGTGGATTCTCTGAATTCATGTTTTCTCGGCCGACTGTGAACAGTGTTGCTACAGTACTTTCTCAATATTGCTTCTGCTACAGTACCTGGCCTAAAATACTTCTAGAGTCCATACTTTCATCGAGGTGACTTAAACGGGCACACGTTCACATCGTGGATTGCTTTGCTTCTTTAGTGACGGACAAGTTGGTGGAGATCTTGTTCTATGTGCATAAGTCGGAATGCTTGAGTGTGACTGCCCTTGTGCCCCTCCAAATGGTTGTGATAACTCAAATAAGAGGAGGTTGGTTGTTTGCTTCCCCGCAAGTGTACGGGATTACCAAGTAATACCTCGCGTGAAAACGCGAGGATCGTATTCCACGGGGCTAAGGATCTCCTATTACTCCTTCTCGAGCTATTATCTAGCCTAAGATCTCAAGTGATGGATTTTTACTCTACTAAATGTAATTAAAGCTAAAACGAGATTATGACCAAATTAGAGAGAACAAGCAATAAGCAAGCAAGAAAATCAATGAGATGCAAAGGCCTATGGATGAGGATCCCCCTGAGGGGTTATCATGCAACATGGATGATGATCTAAAGATGCAAGGCTAAAATGGACCATGAGATTCCAAGATTAGAACAACCCCAATTGCATTGAGTACGAGGAAATCTCACTTAGGATTAAACCTACTCTTCTTCGGATTAAACCTACATGGAGGGCTACCAAACACCCGATTTCTCGGCATGATGATACAAGTATGCCATTCTAATCCATTCATGATCTAATACTTGCGAGCAAGTCACATCTACATGCATCACTCATAAAAGAGCTACGGATTTCTCCTTAATTTAGCACTTAGCATGAAAACAATGGATTAAATCTCAAAATTACCCAAGCATGAAATTAACAAGTTATCATCCAACATACATGATAAAACCCCACAAGGTTCACCAACACCTGGTGACCTTGGGGGTCTAGTGTGTCATCATCCCACAACAAGCAATACAAACAAACAAAACATGAAACAAAAGCATAAATGATAGTCCCTAGATGAAATTGTGAAGGAGGAGGCGAAGGATGTGCCGAATGATGCTTTCCCCGCCAAAGGAGTGCCAAATGATACTTCCTCTAGCCACGGGTCTCCATCCTTTAAATCGTGGTAGATCACCCCTTGAATGATGTTTCCTTCTTGCCTTGAGAGTCTTGGACCTTGGGCTTGAATGATCTTCTAGCTTCTTTGCCCTTCTTCTCCTTCCCAAGGTCACCCAAAATCTCCCAAGTGATCTCCCCAAAGTCGGCCAAGAAAAGGTCGAGCCAAAAGTCCTCTTTTCTGCCCTAAAAGTTGGTATTTATACCCCCAAGGCATACGGGTCATATGGGGGTCGTATAGCACCTAAAAACCCTACATTCGTGATCCATACGGGGTGTATACGGCCCCCATACTAGGTAGTATGGAAATCTGGGCAGACACACTAAATCAATCCACTACTACAGTGCATATGTCCCCCATAATGGGTAGTATCGGGGTAGTATGAAAATTCCTGTTTTCTTCTCTTTTCGCCCAAATGATATCTTCCTGTTCTCTATGGCTTCCTTATGCCCTACAAAGCAAATAATAGATGATTAAGCGCAAAACATGCATCAAACCTCACAAAATACATGCAAAGTGAATACGATATATGCATGAAAACATCTACATTTAGACACTTATCAAATATCCCCACACTTAAGCATTGCTTGTCCCCAAGCAAACAACTCATGAAAAACAAAGAGACTGAGAAGTGGCTAAATGCATTACCTCTGGCATCAAGTAAATATAAGACTCCGAAAGCAATGGACAATGATACATAGATGTTGAGTCATAGTCAATAAGCATAATAAAAATATCCTCTCTCACCCCTCATATGTCTGTGCCGTGTAAGGGAATCTTATATCTCATATGCCCTGATCTGGTTTAGCCTAAGGACTTCAATCAGTACAGCTCTAGATACTAATCGCTCCACTTACAAAGAATACTAAGTCTTAAAATACTAAGTGCTACTTCAATGGCCAAATAAGATCCTTCTAATTCTATACCTTGAAAATAAGTCCACTTTCTACTCAAAACCTTTGGTAGGTACTCATAGAGATCACTAGGTTTTATTTTCATTTCATCACTCATTTCTTTTTCTTTTTTTTTTCGAGTCCGACTAACATAGACTGCACCAACATCATTTTGAAATCTTTCAGGAGGGTACACATGCTGGTTAGGCACAAGAGCCACCCAACTACTCGATTACAGTCCACATAGACGCATTCATGCTTCAATAGTATAGGAATAATGACATAGACTCATTTTTTTTTCATTTTTTTTTTCTTTTCTTTTTCATTCATTTCATTTTTTTCAATTTTTTTTTTTCACATTCACCCTATATCACATCTTCAGAGTAGTCTACATGAGACAAAACTAGGATTAGCTCAACAAGACATAGAAGTTCTTAAGAGTCCATTGAAGGAAAGAACTTAGTGTTCTAAGGCCAAGTACTCAAAGTAGTGTGTTACCCATACAAGAGAGTTAGAGAGTAGTCACATTGGCTATTCCCAGGGCATCGACAAAAATTCAGTGTACATGACAATACTAGGGGTAAAACAGAATTCAATAAAGCATAGAAACAAGTAACTCACATCAATCATTAGTCCAAGCTAAAAGAATCTTACAAGAATAACAAAGCCATCATAGGTAACACTAGCATGTAGCAAATGATCCTAAAACATGAAATACACCAATCCCCACACTTAGTGTTGTACATTGCCCTCAATGTACACTAATCATGAAAAACATGCAAGATGAAGCAATGCAAATATAAAGGAGGGTGAAAATGAACTCCCCGGTTCAACTTGTGCTTGTCGTGAGGTAGGACGTGAGAAAATGTGTGGTGAGTAATACATGTCCCGTCCGACCTCCATTAAAACCAGGAAAGCTCTCAAAATTCCCTTAATGCCCTGCGAGGCAAAAAGGGGGCATCATCATTCCACAAAGATTTAAAAATACAAGCATAAGGGGAAAACTAGAGAGTAGTCAACAAAAAAACAAAGATGAAAATAAACTAAAGTTCGACAACACAAGTCGGTAGGGCAGAACCATGCAAACTCAACAAAATACAAAACAAAGCAAGCAAAAGTAAACAATAGGTGTCCAAGCTCTAACAAGCTGCTACTCATCACAATCTGGTGTTGGTGGTGGTGGCATGGCGGTAGAAGAAGTGGCCACAGTGTGCGAGGCTGAACCACAGTAGGAGGTAATAAAACGGTGAAGATCTGCCTCGAGCCGGCGCTGTCACTCAATGATCTGGTAAAGCTGGCCACGAATCTCACGCTGCTCCTGGCGCACAGCCTGAACCTCGCCATCAATCCCCCTCAGTCTCATGTCAAAGTCAGGTAAAGATGTAGCGTCGGGGGTAGGACCAGGTGCGCTTCCTGGGTCTAACTCTGTGTGCTCAGTCTGTCACTGACTAGACTCACCAGTAGCCTGGTAGCATGGGGGTCGGCCACGTGCGATCACCAAGCCTATCGCCCATATGTGGGTTGGTCCAAGGGGTACTGTACCTCCTACAACGGTCATGCCTCGCGTCTGCTCAAGTAAACCCATGCCACGGATCAATCTAGTCACGTAGGGCCCAATAAATATAGCTCCCAATCGTGTATATGAGCCTTGGTGAAGAAATGCATCGGCGACAAGGTAGCCAAAGTGAGTAGGGCATCGCTCGAAGATGCCATACATCATATAAATATCGGCATGAGTAACAACCCCCTTGCTATTGGTCCGGACCCAAATAGATCGAGCAATCAAAGCATGAATGAATCTTTGTGCCGGGTCAATCATGGGTGATGCCTTTCGTGTTTGATCATCACCCGCCAAAGTCGCCCAATAGTTGCTTCGACCCACTCCACTTGGGAGATCAAGCTTAAGACGTTTACCGAGCATGGAGTCGATAAACTCATCATCATAAATCCCCAAGTACTTGGCAAAATCCAAGTGGTGCATAGTACGCTTCCTTCCAAAAGCTTGAAAACGGATGGTGATAATTTTCCTATTCCACACGGAATCTCCATCTTGTTGTGCCTCAAATGTACTCAAAACCTCCAAGGTTAATTGAAGAAAGGTTGGCTCGTTTATGGCAAAAAGCTTGTCCCAACAATTTTTTGATAGCCATTCCCTTACTTGACTTGCCATCCCAAATTTCTCCACAAGTCCCCACTCAAGGTAGCACAATGTTCCAAATGGTTTTGTTTTCACTCGATCATATCTCTCTCGATGATGGGATAACTTGAAGACGGGCTCATCGGGTGTAGAGGAGGGCCCGGTGGTCCTTGGGTGCTTGGAGGCGAGCCGTTTTGTGTTAGGCATTCCTACAATGAATATAAACTTTGTTCAAGCTCATAGGGATACAAGATAAAGCAAAAGAAAATGCGAGAGGCAGAGGAAACACATGAAAAATCAAATTTTTAAGGTCATACGGCTGTATGGGGGCTGTATGGTCACTATTCATGCGGCAAGAGTCTCCCCTAAATTCAAAGCATCAAAATTTTTTTACATAAAATTCAAGGAAATCCATCCATGACATTCACATCATTCAAACCAAGCAAAATGCTAAAGAAATCCCACACAAAATCTCCAAGAATGCCCAAGAAATGAGAAAGATAAAACTAGGGCATAGAAAAAGCATACCGACAAAATCTTGAGAAAACAAGCTTTAAACTCAGGGAAAACCACTAGATCGACATCTCAAATGGATGAGGAGAACATTTAGGAGAAAAAAATGAGGAGATTTGGCCAATAAATGAGTGAGAAAAATGAGAAAAAAATCGGTGGGAAAAGAGAGAAAAGAAGATAATGGAAGAAAGAGAGAGAGAGAGGTTAAATAAGGGGAAGGGGGGGCCGACCGATACGGCCCCCATACGGCCCCGTATAGTGGCTGTATGGGCCAAGAGGCCCTCTCGGCCGAGGGGTCTCTCCCGTCGCTGACGGCCCCGTATAGGGGCCGTATGGGGGGCCGTCTACGACGGCACAAAGCCTCTGTGCTTGTCTCAGACGGCCACCATACGGCCCAGTAAGGCCAGTATACCCATTACAACCAATTAAAACTTCGAAAACCTGCCCCAAATGATGAAAAAAATGATATAGCAAGCTCGAAGACACCTCTAAAAAATGAGTGAATTGAATAAAACGATGATCTAGTGCATGAATTAACACCTAAATATGAGTTTCTCAAGAAGTTGCACAAACATACCACAATTAAAACGATGAGAGCACTACGCCAAGTGTGTGAGCATGAACTTATTCAAAAGTAAAACAAGTCTAAGAAATATGAGAATTAAAATGAACTAAGACCTACAATATGAAAAATGCAAGCAAGCACCACCGAACACTTTGGTTGCCTCAAAAGAAGCGCTTGTTTAACGTCACGAGCCTGACGTACCTCATACCTTACCTCATGGGGCTCTAAGAGTTTGAAGCCATCCCCGGTTTCCTTTGTAGCATTGTTTTGTCCCGGTAAATGCAGTGACAACATTGAAAAGACCTCAAATTGCTCATGAGTAGAGAGGGGTGAAAAATTTACCTTTCCTCCATGAGAAGTGGGGTGATGAAGCTTGTTACCTTTCTTCTTTCTCCCATGAATCTACCTGACGTTAGCAAAATTCCTGACGTTAGCAAACTCAGGGAGATTCAGTTAGCTGAAGCTATGGCAGACGAGATCGAGGGTATGCTTGCGGTTGGCAGCTGGGACCGTTTACTATCAATCAAAGACCTGGCCATCCACACACTGACGCTCGAGGTGTTAGCCTCGTTCGAGTTCGATCGCTCATACTCCTATTTCGGCAACATTGGTACTATTCAGTTCAAAGCCCTCTAACAGCATCATAGCTTGAGTATGACTCAGTTTGCGATCTTGATGGAGTTATATGATACGGCTTATACTGAGATAGAGGGGTATGAGCAGCTACCCACAGATGGAGACTGGGAGTTTGACTCCGCAGTGTGCGTACACCATATAATGTGGGTAGGGGCAGTATGAGCCTGACAGTTTGAAGGTCAGTTGCTTTTCTCACCCTAGCTACAAATACATTCATGCTATTCTGAGTAGATCAGTGAGCGGGCGAGACGACAGTACTGATGTGCTTAGCCGATAGGAACTTTTATATATATACTCGACGGTGCGGTTTGTACTGATACACTTAGTGCATATCTTGTTTGAGTACATACGACACCATGGGCAGTATGCCAGACTTGGTGTGATTTTCTCAGGCCCCTATATCACAAGATTAGTCGTTCGTATGGGATTACTTGACGCGATTAAAGGGGCTGGGAAGGTGACTATACCTGCTCTCTTGGGCATGGAGACACTGAGATTGATGGGGATGATACGGAGAGTTTGGACAGGGGTTTACGTCTTAGTTCTACCGACTCTAGAGATAGCTGCGGACGAGGGTGATGAGGCCCGGGCATCTCAGCCTGCTCCTGAGCCTCAACCAGCACCGATGGAGACTGAGGCACCCCTAGTAGCAGAGGACGCTAACAAGGTCCCCTTGCATATATCCCGCAAGTGCACGGGTTTGTCAAAGTAATAATCCCGGGTGAGCGGGTATTGAATCCACAGGGAGTAGGGAGTAAAGACACTTAATTCGATTCTTAGCTATGTGGAATATCAACAATGATAAGTGTGACAATGATTCAATTCTGAACAATTAAAAGCAACAAGTAAGAGAGCAAAAGTAAGGAGGAGGTAAGGCAATCGATAAAGATGGGGTACTCGGATGATGCTTCACCTAGGATAATCGCTTCAAGTGCAAGAACTCTCTATTATGCTTCCTAATCAATGCAATGGTGAGTCATGGAAATCCTTACATACATAGTCCCAAATCTAAGGTCAACTATACCTAACTCTATTCATGTCCCGGAGGAGAGATTAAATAACCTCTCAACCTCGGACTTGAATAAAGTTGCAATGAGCTCTAGGGATTCCAGGTGATAAATCTCTTCCTAATTATAGACCTAACCCTTTGGACCAGGCTGAAGGTCCGTAACCAATATTAATCCCTAGATACTAAGATCCCCTCAACGCTTCAGTCCGTTGCACACGCAACTAAGCCCCAGCGGAGATTCATCCCTTAGACCATTCACTCTATTATGGCCACAAAGAACTCGAGGAACGGAGGTAGAATCTATCATGTCAGAGGGGAAATGGGATGCTCCTGTACCTCTCGACTCACCCTCTCAACCCTCTCCAACCTAGCTTTGTCTAACGCTCGTGGTGTGTCACTCACTCACAAGGTTACCAACAAGAACTCTCAACCCTAGTGTCACTCTAGGGGAAATGTTCATACAATCAAGCATTCAAGGTTGGAACTCACAATAAACATCAATTTATTGAAAGAATAATAAAGAAGTTCAATGAAACGAATACATCCTTGGGTTCACAATCACCCAAGTATCCACTAGGGGTTTAGCTCTTCATGGATCTAAGTACAATTAAAGAAATGAAATATAAAAGCAATGAATCCATAAAGAAACACCCTCAATGGTCATGTTGATGGTCTTGTGGAGAGTCCTCTACTCATAGCAAGGGATCCTTTGTCCGGCATAGGATACACCTCACCGGATCGATGCCGACGAAAGCTCTCCTAATAACCTTCTTCCAAATGACGCGCGATGTCGGAGCCATAGAACCTCTCTAAAGACCTAGCCAATACTCATCAAAACCATAGCCGAAGCCCTCTCTCAAGTTGGGGAAAAGATGGAGAAAAGAATACCAAAATCGGGGCTGAATTGGCTTTAAATAGGGCTGGAATCGAGCGACTCCACGGCCGTGGACAGTACACGCGCCCGTGCGGAATTTCCACACAGCCATGGATAATTTTCACATGCCCATGTGGATTCTCTGTTTCTCTGATTTCTCGGCCGGTTGTGAACAGTGCTGCTACAGTATATGCTGCAGTGTCGCTGTAACACTCTTCTGCAGTCTTCGACCTGAATGACTTCCCAATTCCATATTTTCATCGGGGTAATGCAAACGGGCACACGTGTACGTCGTGAATCACTTGCTTCTTCAATAATATACATGTTGGTGGAGCTCTCATTCTTATGTGCATAAATCAGAATGCTCGAGTGTGACAGCCTTTGTGCCCCTCCAAATGGATGTGCTCAATCGAATGCGAGGAGGTTGGCACACACTCTAGCATCTCACACCTGACCTATAGGTGCATTATGATCCACATTGGCCGATTTCCTTCATACTCGGCCTCACAACCCTACCTGCATAAAAGTAATATAAAAACACACATATTAGTGTAAAAACCTGAGAAAAGTAATGCTCAACTTAAGGAATGAACACTTCGCATTCATATCGCACAAGCACTTATCAGACGCGCCCCCGGTACGTATGTTTTCACCATCTCGACCCCATGATCGCTTTGAGAGGCTTGAGAGTGCTTTAGGAGTGACACAAACAGAGGTCGTTGAGGCCCAAGCAGAGATTGCCGAGATGAGGTCCACGCAGGCTGCTTTCAGTACACAGAGTTCATGGCACGTTTCGACACATTACAGCAGATTTTAGAACGAGACGTCGCCTCATCATTTGTCTTACGACCGAGGGACTCCTCAGGCCCCTTCGGTATCTCCAGCATCTTCCCCATCACCTATACCAGCACCGGTGGACCTACCATGTACTCCTAACCACCACCAGCAGCAGAGGACCCAGAGCGCGGCACCAACATTTGATTTTATTTCCATTTCTTTACTTTTATGCACTCTATTTTGGACTTGTTCACTCAGAAAGGACTCTCCTTCTGAGTTATTTTCATTTTGTTATCTTGAGTTGTATTCATTGTTCTATCTTTTATTGATAAGTGCTTGTGTGATATGAATGCGAAGCATTCTTTCCTTATGTTGAACATTACTTTTCTCGGGTTTTTGCACTAATATGTGTGTTTTTTATGTTACTTTCATGCAGGTAGGGTTGTGAGGCCGAGTATAAAGGAAATAAACCAATCTCGATCATAATGCACCGATTTTGGAGGAAATTTTGCTAAGGTTCAAACGCGAAGACATAGGTCGGGTGTGAGATGCTAGAGTGTGTGCCAACCTCCTCGTATTTGAGTTAGCACAACCACTTGAAGGGGCACAAGGGCAGTCACACTCAAGCATTTCCAACTTATGCACATAATACAAAATCTCCACCAATTTGTCCGTCACTAAAGAAGCAAAGCAATCCACCACGTGAATGTGTGCCCGTTTGCGTCACCTCAATGAAAGTATGGGCTCGGAAAGTATTTTAGGCTAGGTACTGTAGCAGAGCACTATAGAGAAAGTACTGTAGCAGGGATGTTCACAGCTGGCCGAGAAAACAAGAATTCAGAGAATCCGCACGGGCGTGTGGAAATTATACCTGCCCGTGTGGAAATTCCACATGGGCGTGTGTAAAATGCATAGGCCCGTGTAGTCGCTCTATTCCAACCCTATTGAAAGCCGATTCAGCCCCCATTTCAGCATTTTTTTCTCCATCTTTTCCCTAACTTGAGAGAGGGTTTCGGCTAGGGTTTTGAGATGTATTGGCTAAGGTTTTTGGGAGGTTCTAAGGTTCTGACATCGTCATTCCTTAGGAAGAAGGTTGGTAGGGGAGCTTCCGTCGAGGCGTATCCTATACCGGACAAGGGAATCTTTAGACGACGAGTACATGACTTTTACAGTCTATTTCTTTGATTGTACTTAGCTCCATGGAGAGCTAAACCACTAGTGGGTACTTGGGTATTTGTGAACCCTAGGATGTATTTGTTTCATTGAATCTCTTTATTATGCTTTCAATTAATTGATGTTTGTTGTGAGTTCCAACCTTGAATGCTTGATTGTATGAACATTTTTCCTAGAGTGTAATGCTCATTGTAAGGAAAGAACACTTTGCATTCTTATCACACAGGCACTTATCAATTCTCTTGTTGTCCATGTTGCTAACACCTGTTCCTTTTTGGAATGGTCCCCCATGGCAGGATTTATGGTAGCAATCCGTTGGCACTCAGTAGTTAAAACAAACTGTTCAAATGGTAATTTGCTTCCTCCAATCACTGATGGTGTTCCACTTTTCATAAAGGTTTCAAACACTATTTGGCAGTCGCCACACTCACTAGGTAAGCCAAAATTGATAAGTGCTTGTGTGATATGAATGTGAAGCATTCTTTCCTTATGTTGAGCATTACTTTTCTCAGGTTTTTACATTAATATGTGTGTTTTTATGTTACTTTTATGCAGGTTGGGTTGTGAAACCAATTATGAAGGAAAGAAGCCAATGTGGATCACAATGCACCGATTTTTGGAGGAAATCTTGCTAAGGTTCAAACGCGAAGATATAAGTCGGGTGCGAGATGCTAGAGTGTGTGCCAATTTCCCTTTATTTGAGTTTGCACAACCATTTGGAGGGGCACAAGGGTAGTCACACTCAAGCATTCCGACTTATGCACATAGAACAAGATCTCCATCAACTTATCCGTCATTGAAGAAGCAAAGCGATCCACGGCATAAACGTGTGCCCGTTTATGTTACCTCGATGAAAAGTGGATTCAGGAGTATTTTTTGGCATAGGACTGTAGCAGATTACTGCAGCAAATCACTATAACAAACGCTGTAGCAGTTACTATTCACAGCCGGCCGAAAATGACAGTTTCAGAGAATCCACACGGGCGTGTGGAAATTACCCACGCCTGTGTGGAAATTCCGCACGGGCATGTGAAGCATCCACGCTCGTGTAGTCGCCCGATTCCAGCCCTATTTAAAGCCGAATCAGCCCCGATTTTTGTATTCTTTTCTCCATCTTTTCCATAACTTGAGAGAGGGCTTCGGCTAGGGTTTCGAGGGGTATTGGCCAAGGTTTTGGAGAGGTTCTATGGCTCCGACATCGTCATTCCTTAGGAAGAAGGTTGGTAGGGGAGCTTCCATCGAGGCGTATCCTATACCGGACTAGGGAATCCTTGGACGACGAGTAGAGGACTTTCCACAAGACCATCGACACGACTATCAAGTGGGTTTCTTTATGGATTCATTGCTTTTACATTCTATTTCTTTGATTGTACTTAGCTCGATGGAGAGCTAAACCCTTAGTGGGTACTCTAGTATTGAGAACCCTAGGATGTATTTGTTTCTTTGAACCTCTTTATTATGCTTTCAATAAATTGATGTTTATTGTGAGTTCCAACCTTGAATGCTTGATTGTATGAACATTTCCCCTAGAGTGACACTAGGGTTAAGAGTTCTTGTTGGTAACCTTGTGAGTGAGTGACACACCACGAGCGTTAGACAAATCTAGGTTCGAGAAGGTTGAGAGGGTGAGTCTAGAGGTACAGGTGCGTCCCTTTTCCCCTCCGGCGTGATAGATTCTACCTCCGTTCCTTGAGTTCTTTGCGGCCATAATAGAGTGAATGGTCTAAGGTATGAACTTCCACTGGGGCTTAGTTGCGCGTGCAACGGAGTGAAGCATTGAGGTGATCTTAGTATCTAGGACTCAATTGTGGTTAGGGACCTTCCACGTGGACCAAAGGATTAGGTCTATAATTAGGAAGAGATTTATCACTTGGAATCCCTAGAGCTCATTACAACTCTATTCGAGTGCGAGGTGTTGAGATTGTTCGATTTCTCCTCCGGGACATGTGTAGAGTTAGGCATAGTTGACCTTAGATTTGGGACTATGTAATGAAGGATTTCCACGACTCACCATTACGTTGATTAGGAAAAGCATAATAGAGGGTTCTTGCACTTGAAACAATTATCCTAGGCAGAGCATTATTCGGGTACTCCATCTTTATCGATTGCCTTACCCCCCTTCTTTACTTTTGCTCTCTTACTTGTTGCTTTTACTGTTGAGAATTGAATCATTATCACACTCATCATCATTAATCTTTTACATAGCTAAGAATTGAATTAAGTATTTTTATTCCCTACTCCCTGTTAATTCGATACCCGCTCACCCGGGATTATTACTTCGACAAACCCGTGCACTTGCGTGATATACGCAAGAGGACCTTGTCAAAAATCCTCTGTTAGCTGAAATGTGTGTAAAAAGTTGTTTGGAGGGGGTGAAAAATGTTGTTGAGTGTGCCAATTAATCTAGCCTTCAAATCTATGTATGTAACCTTCTAGCACAACGTTTGGATTTGCCATGGTGCACTCTTGAGATGAACTATACAAAAAGGAATAGAAATTGAATTAAATTATTAAGATCAACAGAAAAGAAACGATCAAATGAGTAAATAATGAAATGGCTAGAATAATAATCTAAAAGTTTCCTAGAATTCCTTAAAGGTCCCCGCCAACGGTGCCAAAAACTTGATTGCTTCCCCGGAAGTTTACGGGATCGCCAAGTAATACCTCATATCAAGACATGAGGATCGTATTCCTCTGGGCTAAGGATCTCCTATTACTCCTTCTCGAACTATTATCTTGCCTAAGATCTCAAGTGATGGAATTTACTCTACTAGAAGCAATTAAAACTAAAACAAGATTTCCAACAAATTAGACAGAACAAGCAATGTGCAAGCAAGAAATTCAATGTAATACAAAGGCCTATGGATGTGGATCCCCTTGAGGAATTATCATGAAACATGGATGATAATTAAAAGATGCAAGGGTAAAACAGAGATTTCTAGATTAGAATAACCCCAATTTGTAGGCGATTGAACCCTAATCAGATATGAACATAGATAGGAATTTCTTCCAAATCCACATTCCTACGATTGCATTAAACACAAGGAAAACTCAAATAGTAGTAAACCTACTCTTCTTCGGCTTAACCTAACATGGAGGGCTACCAACACCCATTTCTCGGCGTGATCATACAAGTATCCCCTTCTAATCCATTCATGATCTAATACATGCGAGCAAGTCACATCTACATGCATCACTCATAAAAGAGCTACGGATTTCTCCTTAGTGTAGCACTTAGCATGAAAACAATGGATTAAATCTCCACCCAAGCATGGAATTAACAAGTAATCATCCAAAATGCATGATAAAATCCCCCAAGGTTCACGAACACCCGGTGGCCTTGGGGGTTCTAGTGTGTCATCATCCCACAACAAGAAATACAATCAAGTGAAACACAAAAGAAAAACATAAATGACACTCCCTAGATGAAATAGTGGAGGAGGTGGTAGAAAATGTGCCGAATTGATGCTTTCCCCACCAAAGGAATTCCGAATGATGCTTCCTCTAGCCGCGGGTCTCCTTCCTTCAAATCGTGGTAGATCCTCCTTGAATGGTGTTGCCTTCTTGCCTTGAGAGTCTTGGACCTTGGCCTTGAATGATCTCTTAGCTTCCTTTGCCCTTCTTCTCCTTCCCAAGGTCGCCCAAAGCCTTTCAAGTGGTCTCCCAAAATATGCCCAGAAAAAGTATCTTGTTCTGCCCTAAAAGTCAGTGTTTATACCCCCCATGACATACAGGCTGTATAGGGGTCGTATAGGACTCAAAAACCCTATAGCAGTACTGCAGCAAAATTACTGTTCATGTGCCCACGTGGAAATTTCTACAGCCCACGCGGGAGCTTGGAAAATCCACATAAGCGCTTGGGGGCACGTGACAGACGCGATCTAAAGCCTATAAATAGCCGTTTTCCCCTATTCTTTCTCATCTTTTGTGTGGCTCTTGAGTGGTGAGATGGCTAGGGTTTGGAGAAGAGGTCTTTGCGTCTTTGGAAGCGCTTCGTCACCAACTTTGATCGATTCCTCCTCCGTCATAGCATCAAGGAAGCCACCGGTGAACCTAGCTTCGTAGTGGGTCCTTCAAGACGTCGAAGCTCTCCATCAAGGCCATCAGTTCATATATAAGGGTGTTTATTTCTATGGTTTTAATGTACTTTCATTCATTGATGGTGTGTTTTGTATGTTGCTCCATGGAGAGCTAAAACCCTAGAGGGTATTTGGGCTTGTTAACCCTAGGATTCTTATGTTTTGTCGATTTACTTAGTGTTTCTATTTAATCCGAGTTTGATTAAGTTTTAATCTTGTATTCTCATTGCTTGCTTGTTTAATTAATCCTTATGGTTGATTGGATTTGCATGATTTGTTACTTTGATGTGAGAGATGTCTCCATTAGAGTTAGAACATCAAGGTTAAAGAGGGTTGAGAGGGTGAGTCATGAGATAGTGGAGTGTCCCCTCTCCCTTTAGATTGAGTGTATTCTATCTCCGTTCTCTAAGCTCTATGCAACCATATTTTGTGTGAGGTGTGAGATTGAGAGATTTCTCCATCAGGACCTTGTAGGGGGTTAGGATCCTTCACCGGGAATTAGGGTTGGATCAATCTTTAGGAATTGGATACACCTCTTGGAATCCCTAGAGTGCTTTGCAGTCATATGTGGTGTGAGGTGTTGAGATTGAGCAATTTCTCAACCGGGACCTCGTAGGGGACTAGTATCGGTGATTGAGAGATTCCACGACTTAACTCACTCATCATAGAAACACTTTGCTTATTCGGTACCTAACACCTGAATCCTATGGGGAACATTGCCCGAATACCCCACTTTTAATGATTGAGATCTCCATCCATTTAACCCTTGCATATTCGTCTCCGGTATTCATTTCTTCGCACATTAGATCACCACACCTTTCCATTTATCAATAGATTAGAAAGCAGAGAAGAAGTTAGTACTAGTAGCCCTATTCCTTGTGGATTCGACTACCCACTCACCGGGGTAATTATTACTTCGACACCAGTACACTTGCGGTTTACACGCATATTCGGACGTGTGTCAGGGGACGCTCCTGTACCTCTCGACTCACCGTCTCAACCCTCTCCAATCAAGCTTTATATAACTCTCATGATGTGTCACTCACTCACAAGGGTTACCACATGAACTCTCAACCCTAGTGTCACTCTAAGGGAGTATTCAAACAATCAAACATTCAAGATTGGAACTCACAATAACATCAATTAATTGAAAGCATAATAAAAAGATTCAATGAAACTAATACATCCTAGGGTTCACAAATACCTAAGTACCCACTAGGGGTTTAGCTCTCCATGGAGCACAATACAAACGATAATGAAATCAAATATAAAAGAAAGCAATCCATTGGAAAACCCTCTCGATAGTTGTGGCGATAGTCTTATGGAGAGTCCTCTACTCGTCACAAGATCCCCTTGTCCGGTATAAGATACGCCTCACCGAATCAATTCGACGGAGGCTCCCTTACCAACCTTCTTCCAAAGAGATGATGATGTTAGAGCAGTAGAACCTCTCCAAATCCTTAGCCAATCCCTATCAAAACCCTAGCGACAGCCCTCTCTCAAGTTGGGTAAAAGATGGAGAAAAGAATGTTGAAATCGGGGCTGAAATCAGCCTTAAATAGGGCTAGAATCGGGACTCCACACGCCCCTATGGATATTCCACACGGGCATGTGGAATTAATGCACGGGCATGTGGAATTTGCACATGCTCGAAATACTCCCCAATCCATGCTTTCATTGAGGTAACATAAACGGGCACACGTTCACGTTGTGGATCATCTTGGTTCTTCAATAAACGGTCACGTTGGTGGAGATCTTGCTAAATATGCACAAGCCGGAATACTAGGATGTGACTGCCTTTGTGCCCCTCTGAATCATTGCCTTAGCTCGAATACAAGGAGCTTGACACACATTCTAGCATTCTAAACTTGACTCATGTCTCCGCGTTTGAGCCTTCTCAAGATCTCCTCTAAATAATGTGTAAAACGATCTACAATGGCTTCTTTCACAAATAATCGGCCTCACAACCCAACCTATATAAAAATACATAAATGCACATGTATTAGCGCTAAAACCTGACAAAAGTAATGCTCATCATAAGGAAAGAATGCTTCACATTCTTATCGCACAAGCACTTATCAACCCCTAGTTACAATTAAGCCCCAGATACTAATGATTACTTCAACACTTCACCCTATTGCTTACGCAACTAAGCCCAGTGGAGTTCATCTCTTAGGACTTCACTCTATTATGATCGCAAAGAACTCTTGGAATGTGGAGGTAGGATAAATCACACCGGAGGGGAAAGGGGGTATTCCGCTATCTCTTGACTCACCCTCTCAACCCTCTCTAATCTAACATTGTCTAACCCTCATGGTGTCTCAGTTATCCACAACGATAATTAAGATGCATTCTCAACCCTAGTGTCACTCTAAGGGAAAACCAACACAACAAGCATTCAAGATTAGAACTCAATTAAATCATCAATTAATGAAAGCATATTAAGAGGTCATAGAAACAATATCATCCTAGGGTTTAAAATCCCAAGCTCCTACTACGGGTTTAGCTCTCCATGGAGCAAAATACAATCAACAATAAAATCAAAAGTAAAGATATGAAATCCTTGAATAAAACCCCCTTGGCGTTCATGTCGATAGTCTTATGGAGTGGCCATGCCTTCTCTAAAGGTCCCCTCATCAAGCCTAGGGCACACCTCGCCAGATCGATGCTGATGAAAGCTACCCCAATAACAATCTTGCAAAGGAAACACAGTGTCAAAAGCTGAAAACCTCTTAAAAAGCCTAGCCAAAGCCTCTCCAACCGTAGCCGTGGACGCCTCCAAAGGTGAGAAAAGAAAGGCCAAAGGATGGAAAGAAGGATACCTCAATCGGGCTGAAAATCGTGACTTAAGTAGGGCTGGAATCGGGAATCCACACAGGCGTGTGGAATTTTCACAAGCATGTGTGAATCTGCAGAAATTCATTTTTCAGTGGCTTATGAACAGTAATTGCTATAGTAAATTACTACATTATCCTTCTACAGTACTCCACCAAAATACTCCCGAATCCACACTTTTCATCGAGGCAACATAAACAATCACACGTCCATGCTGTAGATTGCGTTACATCTTTAAATAAAAACACATTTGACGATAATCTTGCTAGCATTGTACAAGTCAGAACACAGTGTGACTACCTTTGTGCCCCTCCAATTTGCATATTCACTTGAGCACAATGGAGGTTCTCACACACTCACATGTCTTTAAGCATGACTTATGTCTTCACGTTTGTTCACTCCAAGATTCCATCAATAAAGTGCAAACGCAATCTACTTTGGTTTTTTTCTTCTATACTTGTCTCCACAACCCTACATGCACAAAAGTAACACAAAGACACATGTATTAGGGACGTAATCTGGGAAAAGTAATGCTCATTGTAAGAAAAAGAATACTTTATATTACTAATACACAAGCACTTATCATGCTCCAAGAGAAGATTGGGTGATTTCGCAACCCCGGATTTAAACTGTTGCTATAAGGATTTCCTTGCCCTCTTACTGCATTATCTACAAAATCTACCTATTAATCAGTGTTGCACTCCTAATAGAAATAGGACATTCATATGAGTTATATACATCTCCACACCTATCCTAGTTCATCACTGTTGCCAATCTTAGAGAAGTTATAGTATCTAACTTCTTGCTCAATGCTTCTACTTTGGATGCTAAGGATATGATTGCATCAATCTCATAAAGACTGGCTACCTTCTTCTTATCACGAGCATTCCATTGATAACTGGTCATAGCCATTTCTTCTATGAGTTGTCTAGTGGCTTCAGAGGTTTTACTTCCTAAGGTACCCCTACTACAACGTCAAATAACTGTTTTGTGCTTGGATTTAACTCATTGTAGAAAGTATGTAGAATCATCTGCTCGGGGAACCATGTTGAGGACATTTCCGCAGGAGATCCTTGAACCTTTCCCATGTCTCAAAGAGATATTCCAATTCTATTTGCATAAAAGAGGAGATTTCATTCCTGAGCTTCACGGATTTTCTAGGCGTGAAATATCGAGCAAGAAAAACTTCTAACATTTTCTTCTAAGTAGTGATCGACGCTTGAGGTAATGACTATAAGTACTACTTCGCTTTCCCCTTTAAGAAAAATGGGAAGAGTGATAAGTGCTTGTTTCTAAGTAATACAAAGTATTCTTTTCTTACATTGAGTATCTCTTTTATCAAATTTATCGCTTATTTGTGTGTATTTGTGTTTTTTTGCGTATGTATGGTTGCTGAGACAAAGTTGGATGAAAGAAAGCAAAAGTAGATTGTAGATGTGATTGTAATGAAGCTCTTAGATCGAACAAAGGTGAAGACACAAATTGTGCTCGAAGACATGTGGGTGTGTGCCAATCTCCATTATGCTCCAGAGAATACACAAAGTGGAGGGGCACAAAGGCAGTCACACTCATTTGTTCGGACTCATACAATATTAGCAAGACCTCCATTAATGTGGTTTCATTGAAGACATGATGCGATCTACCGCATGGATGTGTGTCCATTCATGTGGCCTCGATGAAAAGAATGGATTCCGGAGCATTTTGGCGAAGTAGTAGTTACTGTAGCAAGTCACTGTTGTAGTTACTGATAAGTTCTTGTGCATTAGTAATATGAACTATTCTTTTCTTGCAATGCACATTACTTTCATCAGATTTTATCGCTTATACATATGTATTCTTTTTCTTTTGTGCATGTAGGGTTATGGAGACAAGTATGGAAGAAAGAAGCCAAAGACAATCATGAATGCACTTTGTTGATGAAATGTTGGAGTAAACAAACGTGAAGACACAAGTTGTGCTCAAAGACATATGAGTGTGTGCCAACTTGCATTGTGCTTGAGAGAACATGCAAATTAAAGGGGCACAAAGGTAGTCACACTCATGTGTTCAGACTTGTGCAATGCTATCAAGCTTGTCGTCAAATGTGATTTTATTGAAAATGCAATGCGATCTACCACATAGATGTGTGCCTGTTCATGTGGCCTCAATGAAAGTATGCATTCGGGAGTATTTTGGTGAGTATTGTAGCAAATCATTGTAGCAGCTATTGTTCATAGGCCACTGAAAAATTGATTCTTGCATATTCACACACGCTCGTGTGGATGCCCGATTCCAACCTATTTAAGTCCCGACTTTAGCCCGTTTTGGGAATCTTTTGCCCATCTCTTCACCATCTTTGGAGGCTCTCATGGCTAGGTTTTGGAGGGGCGTTGGGTAGGTTTTTGGAGTGGTTCTACGGCCTTCAACACCGCGTTCCTTTGGAAGATAGTTATTGGGGGAGCTTTCGTCGCAATCGATTCGGCAAAGTGTGCCCTAGGCTTGATGAGAGAACCTTTGAAGAAGACGCGGCTACTCCACAAGAGCATTGGCATGGACACCAAGGGGGTTTTATTTATAGATTACATATCTGTACTCTTGATTCCATTATTGATTGTATTTTTCTCTATGGAGAGCTAAACCCCTAGTGGGTACTTGGACTTGTAAACCCTAGCATGATATTGCTTCTTTGATCTTTTATTATGTTTTCTTTAATTGATGTTTTAATGGAGTTCCAGTCTTGAATGCTTGTTGACTTGTAACCTTTGTGGATGAGTGACACACCAAGAAGTTAGATAATGCTAGATTGGAGAGGGTTGAGAGTGTGAGTCGAGAGGTAGCAGAACGTCCCCTTTCCCCTCCGATGTGATTTATCCTACCTCTACTTTCAAAGAGTTCTTTGTGGTCATAATAAAGTGAAGTGCTAAGAGATGAACTCTGCTGGGGCTTAGTTGCGCAATCTTTAGGGGACTAGGGGTTTTTCACCTGTACCAAATGGTTTGATTTAGGGTTTATCAGTTGTAGTCCCTAGAGATTTAATCAACCTTACACAGTGTGAGGCATCAAGACTGAGCGATTTCCCTGCCGGGGTATAGTGTAGGGTTAGTCACAATTGACCTTAGGTTTGGGACCGTGTGTTTTAGAATTTCCATGACTCATTAAGCATCAATTGAGAACTATAATGGTTGGTATTGCACTTGAAACAATAGTACTAGGGTGAACAATATCTGGGTACCCCAATTTTTATCGATTGCCTCTCCTATCTTTTATTTGCACCTCCTTTTTCTTTCCTTATTTCTATTTTCACTGATTTTGTTGACACCACTATTGATTCATCTTCATTCTAGTTAAATAGCAATCTTTGTGTTTCTGATAACTATTCTCTGGGGATACGACTACCCACTCACCATGGTATTATTACTACGACAAACCCGTGCACTTGCGGTTCACACACAAAAAGGCGTTGTCAAGTTTTTGGCGTTGTTGCCAAGAAATAGTCATTTTGGAAACACTTTTCACTTTGCTATTTTAGCTATTCATCATTTGTTCTATTTCAAAATCTCTTATTATTCCATCGTTCTAAATTATTTTTTCTTTCTTTGATTTCAGGAAAGATGATCAACTGTACCAAAGTATTTGACACCATAATGGGAATGGTTAAGAACATAGAACTAAAGATGCAATTGTTTGCAATACAGTCCACTACATGCTATTGCGAGCAAGAGTTCCCTACAAACAACCACCCCGGTGAAGAATCAGTTGTTGATCACATTAGTGACATTCAGGATACAGATTATGAGCTAGAAAGTGTGTTAGATTAGTTTAAAAAATCAGCACTGCTACCTATAGGCTACCAAAAGGAAGTAAGTTTGGAAAAGGTTCTTGCTCAGTTTGATTCTTTTCATCAAGAACAAAGGCACGAGATTTTCTCATTGGGTATTTTGAAGATAGTTGATAAGTGCTTGTGTATTACTAATACGAAGTATTCTTGTCTTACGATGAGCATTACTTTTATCATATTTTATCGCTAATACATGTGTATTTATGAACTTTCGTGCATGAAGGGTTGTGGAGCCAAATAATGAAAGAAAGAAGCCAAAGTGGATTGCGATTTTACTTTGTTGACGAAGTCTTGGAGTGAACAAATGTGAAGATACAAGTTGTGATCAAAGATATGTGAATGTGTGCCAGCCTCCATGCTCAAGAAATTACATGGTTTGGAGGGGCAGAAAGACAACCACATTTGCGTATTCTGACTTGTGCAATGTTAGCAATATCTTCACCAGTATGGCATTTTATTGATGAAGCGATGAGATCTATAGCATAGACGTGTACCCGTTTATGTCGGTGACAAATGTTTGTGTGATAAGAATGTGAAGTGTTATTTTCTTGTGGTGAGCATTATTTTTATCAGGTTTTAGCGATAATACTTGTGCATTTGTGTTACTTTCATGCATATAGGGTTATGAAGCTAAGTATTGAGAAAAGAATCCAAAAGTAGATCGTAATCGCATTGTTTGATGGAATCTTGGAAGGAACAAATGCAAAGACACAAGTGGGACTACAAGATACGTGAATGTGTGCCAACCTTCATGAATGCAAGTCACTACAATGGATTGGATGGGCACAAAGGCAGTCACATTTGCATATTATAACTCGTGCATTGATAACAAGATCTCTGCCAATGAAGTTTTTGATTGAAGAAGATGTGCGATCTACGGCAAAAACTTGTGCCCTTTTATGTTGACTCGGTAAAGAGTATGGAATTGGGAGTATTCTGGCCGACTACTGTAGCAGTTCTGCTCACAGCCGGCCAAAAATTAGATTTCCAGAGAATCCACATGGGCGTGTGGAAATTCCCCATGCCCATGTGGAAATTCCACAGGCCCACGGGAAACATCCAGAGGGGCTTGTGGATTCCCCATTCTAGGCCTATTTAAGCCGCGATTCAGCCCGATTATGGGGATCTTTTTTATCTCTTCTCTTCCACTTTTCTCCATCGTTTTGGAGGCTGTCGGCTAGGGTTTCAAGAGGCTTTTGGCACATCTTAGGAGTGGTTTGAAGGATTTGATATTGTGATTCGTTTGGAAGAAGGTTATTGGGGGAGCTTTCATCGGCATAGATCCGGCGAGGTGTACCCTAGGCCGGACAAGGGAACCCTTGGAGAAGACTGACACGTCCGAATATGCGTGTGTGTACCGAAGTGCACGGGTGTCGAAGTAATAAATACCCGGTGAGTCGGGTAGTCGAATCCATAGGGAACAGGGCTACTAGTACTAACTTCTTCTCTGCTATCTGGCCTAATGATAATGGGATAGTGTGGTGATCTAATGTACGAAGAGATGAACACCAGAGACGAATATGCAAGGGTAAAATGGAAGGAGAATCTCAATCAGTAAAAGTGGGGTATTCGGGCAATGCTTCCCCTAGGATTCAGGTATTAGGTACCGGATAAGCAAAGTGTTTCTATGATGAGTAAGTTAAGTCGTGGAAAATCCAAACATAATCGGGTCTATCTCTAGATCACCGATACTAGTCCCCTACGAGGTCCCGGTGGAGAAATCACTCAATCTCAACACCTCACACCACATATGACCGCAAAGCACTCTAGGGATTCCAAATTGTGTATCCAATTCCTAAAGATTGATCCAACCCTAATTCCCGGCGAAGGATCCTAACTCCCTACAAGGTCCCGGCGGAGAAATCGAGCAATCTCACGCCTCCCACCAAATATGGTTGCATAGAGCTTAGGGAATGGAGATAGAATACACCAATCGGAGGGGAAAGGGGATACTTCACTATCTCATGATTCACCCTCTCAACCCTCTTCAATCTTGAGGTTCTAACCCTAATGGAGATCTCTCTCCCACCAAGGCAACAAATCATGCAAATCCAATCAACGACAAGGATTAATTAAACAAGCAAGCAATGAGAATACAAGATTAAAACTTAATCAAACTCGGATTAAATAGAAACACTAAGCAAATCCACAAAAGATGAGAATCCTAGGGTTCACAAGCCCAAATACCCTCTAGGGTTTTAGCTCTCCATGGAGCAACATACAAAACACACCATCAATGAATGAAAGTACATTAAAACCATAGAAATAAACCCCCTTATATATGAACTGATGGCCTTGATGGAGAGCTTCGACGTCTTGAAGGACCCACTCCGAAGCTAGGTTCACCGGTGGCTTCCTTGATGCTATGACGGAGGAGGAATCGATCAAAGTTGGTGACAAAGCGCCTCCAAAGCCGCAAAGACCTCCTCTCCAAACCCTAGCCGTCTCACCCCTCAAGAGCCGCACAAAAGATGAGAAAGAATAGGGCAAAACGGCTATTTATAGGCCTTAGATCGCGTCTGTCACGTGCCCTCACGCGCCCGTGTGGATTTTTCCACTCGCCTGCGGTGCAGAATTTCACGCGTGAATCTGCACTGCAGGATGCGCATGCTACAGATGAAATTGCTACAATACTTTTTCACAAAAACGCGATCCGAACACTCTTCTCTTAAGGCCACATGTCCGGGCACACGTCCCATGTGGTAGACTATAAAACTTTTTCTTCATCGACGTATCTTTGAGAGGTCTTGCAATCTTCACAAAGAGAAAGGAATATGAAGATGTGGCTGCCTTTTGTGCCCTTCCAAATGGTGAATTGACTTGAATCTTCTTGGAAGTTGGCACACATCTCCACGCTTTATGAACTGCTCTCGTGTCTTGGTCCTTGAATTGAACAAGAACTCCCAACATTGTGTCTTTATAGCCTATCTTTGCTTCCTTTTTTTACTCTTCAAGGCATTCACAACCTATATGCATAAAAAGAACACCAAATACACAATATGAGACATAAACCACAGTAAAAAAATGATGCTCAATGCATGTAAAACATATATAAAAATATGTCTACTCAAGCACTTATCAAACTCCCCCACACTTAAGTCTTTGCTTGTCCTCAAGCAAAATTAAACATTATACCTATGGAAAGAAAAAGAGAAGTGCTTGGCCTTAGGTTCACCAAATGAGTACAAGAATAAAAATTCTATAGTCATGGAGAGAATCAAACACTAGACAAAAGCAATCAATGCTCTAGCAAACAATCCAATCAAAAAAATGAATATGATAAAATCCGAATACGTGTGTGTGTGAAAAACTCAACTCATGTCAACACTATGTCCACTACCAAGTTCTTATTAAAACGGGACTTATTTATGAACAAAAAGAATAGGTAGTAGCTTCACACAATCCTCTAAGGTAGCCCTTTCCCAAGATGCCTCCCGGGTGGCTTTCACACTTTCGAGGTGGTAGCTCTTTCTACCAAGGGTGGTAGCTTTCACACATCCCATGAGATAGCTCTTTCTCTCATTAGGGCATAACAAGTATCCGACTTATGAGAGTAGCTACATACATCATGAGTGGTAGCTCTTTCCACCCCCTATGTACAAACAACAAACAATTTCCAAATTTTTCTGAATTTTCTGATTTTTTTTTATTTATTTTTTATTTTTAATTTTATTTTTAATTTTATTTTTTATTTTTTATTTTTATTTTTTTTTTCATAAAACTAGCACACTAAAGTCCCAAACAAAATGAACTAGAGTCTTCATAGGTCTAATGAGTGAGAAAAAGTGCACAAAGAGCAAACAGACAAAAAAATATTCAAGAAAAATTGGATGAAAAACTAGAGCATGATAAAAATCCATGTTTATAACCTCCAAAAAAACTAAGAATTAAACTCTTAACCCTAAGGTGAACCTTCATTGGCAACAAGAGCATGCTCATGAAAAACACAAGTAAAAGTCATGTATAAGGTGAACCCTCCCCCACACTTAAGATGTACATTGTCCTCAATGTACACATGCAAGCACAATAAAAATAATAACAATGGAAGCATAATGTGTGGGAATGCAATTAAAATAGGACTCCCCCGAACTCCTCATTAAATCGCTTTGGTGAAGTCCAACTCAAGGGCGTGTTGTATAGGGTTGTGAAGCTCACACAACCATGGGACAACGCACATGATCGTGTCTATGACTAAAACACCATCAACATCACTCTCAAGGCCATCTGCAAGTATATAAGGGGTTCAGTGAAGCTCAACAAAAAGAAAAGATGTATGAGTTTTTATAAGTAAAACAAATGAAGTACAAACTAGCACAAAGATAACTACAGTCTAAACGATAAAATAAAGAAAACAAAAAATGAGGACAAAAGTAAAGAAATCTAAAGAATCATGAGTGGGATGCTTGAAGCATTGGCATCATCTTCTGGTGTTGTCGATGTGTCAAAAGAATGTTCTCATCCAAGGGTGACCATAGAAGATCAAAGCATTTCGGAGCAAGTTTTTCGGTCCTTGGTGTCCTACCTGCAAGAAAATTGCCAAAGAAATGCAAATTTTCATGAAATGGCAAGCTGCAGGAATCCACATGGCCGCGTGGAAAATCCACGCGCCCGTGTGGCCAATTTTTGGCCTGAAAGCAGCCCACAGGGGCGTGCGGAAAATCCACGCGCCCGCATGGAATTCCCACGCGGTCGCGTGGATTTTCCACGCGCCCGCGTGGGTTTCCTGGGTATTTTTTTCAGCCCACGCGGTCGCGTGGGCATCGCACGCGACCATGTGGGAGCCTTGCCATGGCCAAAAATGCCATGTCGGGCCTCAATGGTGTACCAAAACTCTTATAAAAGTATTCTCAAGCATATTAAGATGATTTCCATGAAGAACAATGCATAAGAACTAAGATATCCACATAAATTTTGAAAAATGGAGGCATGGAGAAGGTTAGAAAAATGAGAGCTCACCGGTGTGAATTGAGGAATAAAGTATGATTAAATGGCTGGTAAAACCCTTCTAAACCTTTTAATGACCAAGGAAAAATGTTTGGGAGTGTGGGTGTGTGAGAAAGATGAAGGGACGTGTGAATGAAAATGGTGAATAGTGGTCTTTTTCATCAATTTACCCCACATGGGGGTGTGAAAACTCCACATGGGGGCGTGGGATCAGACATGCGGCGCGTGGAAATTCCACGCGCCCATGTGGGCTGCAAATTTCTGCGAAAACACATCCATAGAGATATTTACATGAAATTAAGTCCAATTTCCCAACTAAAAAAACATGAATATCATCCTAAACCATGCCACACACATACATTTAAACTAAAAACACCAAAAAAATCTTCATGAAGAACTCAACACCAATAAAAAAATTTAACAAAGCACACACTCATGATTTTATTATCAGAGAAAATGAAAAATCTAAACTAGAAAAACATTTAAAAAAACTTGGGTTGCCTCCCAAGAAGCGCTTTGTTTTACGTCACTAAGCTTGACGTACCTCTTCCTTACCTTATGGAGGCTTGAAAAGAGTGTGTTCCTCCCGACTAGACATTGCATAGCTACTTCCTTTAAACCAAGAGTCAACTTGTCGGGATGAAGTATTTGTTGGAGAGTCCAAACCATCTTACTTTTTGGCCTCCAAGGAAACAATTTGGGTTGGGAATTGTCCAAGCATTAGCATAGGTGGGTCATTGGATGGCTTTCAATCTCCTACCCACATCTTCTTCCCTTCCCAAAATCTCTCTCTTGCATTGTAAGAGTTTGATCAATCCCAAAGAGAAATGCTTGTTCCATTACCTTGGGATTTGCTTCTTCTTGTGTATTTTTCAACTTGGAAAGAACATGAGACTAGCAAATCCCCTTGAAAAATTTCCTCGCTCACAAGCATAATCTTCATTCACACAATCCAAAAATCTCAAGATGATGTTCAACTTCTTTCTTTTCATTTTCCACCCCAATGTACTCAATTTGCCCAATTTCTTCAATGTTGCTCATGGCCTCATCATGTCCCGGAGATACTTGCCTTGCTTGTTCAAATTCTTCTTTTTTTCCTTAGCAAGCATGTCCAAGATCTCTCCTAATTGATGTTCAATGTTTTTTTGATGGAGACCTCGTGACAACTTAATGTGGCCTCAATATTTTTGGAAACGAGCATCGGTGGCTTCAATAAATCTCGGTAACACTCTTTTCCAACCAAGTACATCATCTTCAAGCTTCTCATCCATCTGAAATTCTTCTTGAGGTGCTTCCCATTGTTGTTCATCAATATCCCACAAGAGATTTGGGTAGCTCCTTTGATTTGGATGATAGTTGATGCGATATGGATTGTGATGTTGATGAACATTAACAAATTGATCAAGTTTTTCTAGTGAGAGCTTCAACCTGAAAAATATAAGTTTAAAAATTGGATTAATCATCATTCAAGTTCCATGCAAGAAAAAAAGTAAGTAAGACAAAAATAAAACAAAATAGAAACGGTGGAAGAAGATAAAGTGAAATGGATGAAAACAAAAATAAAAAAACCGATGAGAATGATGGAAGAAAAAGAAAGTGTGGAATAGAAAAAAATAAAATGAAAAATGGATAAATGGCTAGAGCAACAAAGTCCTAGCGTTCCTAGTATCCTATTCCCCGGCAACGGCGCCAAAAACTTGACACGTCCGAATATGCGTGTGTGTACCGCAAGTGCACGGGTGTCGAAGTAATAAATACCCGGTGAGTCGGGTAGTCGAATCCACAGTGAACAGTGGCTACTAGTACTAACTTCTTCTCTCGCTATCTAGCCTAATGATAATGGGATAGTGTGGTGATCTAATGTGCGAAGAGATGAACACCGGAGACGAATATGCAAGGGTAAAATGGAAGGAGAATCTCAATCAATAAAAGTGGGGTATTCGGGCAATGCTCCCCTAGGATTCGTGTATTAGGGTACCGGATAAGCAAAGTGTTTCTATGATGAGTAAGTTAAGTCATGGAAATCCAAACATAATCGGGTCTATCTCTAGATCACCGATACTAGTCCCCTCACGAGGTCCCGTGGAGAAATCACTCAATCTCAACACCTCACACCACATATGACCGCAAAGCACTCTAGGGATTCCAAATTGTGTATCCAATTCCTAAAGATTGATCCAACCCTAATTCCCGGGCGAAGGATCCTAACCCCCTACAAGGTCCCGGGCGGAGAAATCGAGCAATCTCACGCCTCCCACCAAATATGGTTGCATAGAGCTTAGGGAATGGAGATAGAATACACCAATCGGAGGGGAAAGGGGATACTTCACTATCTCATGATTCACCCTCTCAACCCTCTTCAATCTTGAGGTTCTAACCCTAATGGAGATCTCTCTCCCACCAAGGCAACAAATCATGCAAACCAAATCAACCATAAGGATCAATTAAAAGCAAGCAAGCATTAAACAATACAAGATTAAAACTTAATCAAACTCGGATTAAATAGAAACACAAAGCAAATCCACAAAAAGATGAGAATCCTAGGGTTCACAAGCCCAAATACCCTCTAGGGTTTTAGCCTCCATGGAGCAACATACAAAACACACCATCAATGAATGAAAGTACATTAAAACCATAGAAATAAACCCCCTTATATATGAACCGATGGCCTTGATGGAGAGCTTCGACGCCTTGAAGGACCCACTCCAAGCTAGGTTCACCGGTGGCTTCCTTGATGCTATGACGGAGGAGGAATCGATCAAAGTTGGTGACAAAGCGCCCAAAGCCGCAAAGACCTCCTCTCCAAACCCCTAGCCGCCTCACCCCTCAAGAGCCGCACAAAAGATGAGAAAAGAATAGGGCAAAACGGGCTATTTATAGGCCTTAGATCGCGCTTGTCACGTGCCCTCACGCGCCCGTGTGGATTTTCCACGCGCTGCGCGGTCGCAAGAATTTCCACGCGGGCGCTGGAATTTCCACGCCGCCGCGAATGAGCAATTTCGCAGGATCGCTACAGTGAAATTGCTACAATACTTTTCACAAAACGCGATCCGAACACTCTTCTCTTAAGGCCACATGTCCGGGCACACGTCCCATGTGGTAGACTATAAAACTTTTTCTTCATCGACGTATCTTTGAGAGGTCTTGCAATCTTCAGCAAAGAGAAAGGAATATGAAGATGTGGCTGCCTTTTGTGCCCTTCCAAATGGTGAATTGACTTGAATCTTCTTGGAAGTTGGCACACATCTCCACGTTTATGAACTGCTCTCGTGTCTTGGTCCTTGAATTGAACAAGAACTCCCAACATTGTGTCTTTATAGCCTATCTTTGCTTCCTTTTTACTCTTCAAGGCATTCACAACCTATATGCATAAAAGAACACCAAATACACAATATGAGACATAAACCACAGTAAAAATGATGCTCAATGCATGTAAAACATATATAAAAATATGTCTACTCAAGCACTTATCAAAGACTCAACTACTCCACAAGACCATCGGGCACGCATACACCGAGGAGGTTTTTTTGTATGGATTACTTGTTTTTTTATATTTAATTTCATTGTTGATTGTAACTAGCTCCATAGAGAGCTAAACCCCTAGTGGGTACTTGGATTTCGAACCCCTACGATGCTATTGTTTCTTTAAACCTTTTTATTATGCTTTCCTTAATTGATGTTTTAATTGAGTTCCAATCTTGAATGCTTGTTGAATGATTTCTCCCTTAGAGTGACACTAGGGTTGAGAGTCTATATTGGTAACTTTTGTGGATGGGTGACAACGCCATGAGGGTTAGACAAAGCTAGATTAGAGAGGGTTAAGAGGGTGAGTCGAGAGGTAGCAGAGCGTCCCCTTTCCCCTTCGATTTGATTTACTCTACCTCCACGTTCCAAGAGTTTTTTGTGGTCATAGTAGAGTGAACGGGCTAAGGGATGACCTTCCACTTGGGCTTAGTTACAAATGCAACGGAGTGAAGCGTTGAAGTGATTTTAGCACCTAGGGCTTAATTGTGACTAGGGAGCTTCCGCTTGGACCAAAAGGTTAGGTCTACACATAGGAATAGGGATTTTCACTTGGAATCCCTAGAGCATCTTGCAACTATACACACTGCAAAGTGTTGAGACTGATCGATTTCTCCACTGGGACTTGGTGTAGAGTTAGTCATGGTTGACCTTAGATTTGGGACCATGTATCTTAGGATCTCCACGACTCATTAATGTATTAGTTGGGAAGCATAATAGTTGGTTTTACACTTGAAATGATTATCTTAGGCGGAACAATATCCAAGTACCCCACTTCTATCGATTGCCTTATTTCTCGCCTACTTGTGCTTCTTTTTCTTGTTTCTTTTACTCTTGTTTACACTACACCTTATCAACACAATCATTGTTCATATTTACTTGGTTAAGTAGCAATTTAAGTATTTTTACTCCCTACTCTCTGTGGATACGATACCCCACTCACCTGAGAATTTATTACTCGACAAACCCGTGCACTTGCGGGTAACACGCAAGAGATGTTGTCAAGTTTTTGGCGCCGTTGCTGTGGAGTAGGCGTTTAGAGATACTTTGCAATTGGCTATCTTAGCCATTCATTCATTCGTTCTATTTCACATTTTCTTATTCTATGATTGTTCTGAGTTTTCTTTTCTTTTTGGTTACAGCTCCAGGTTATGACCCGAGGAACCCTTCACACATTGTTGAAGGAGATCCTGAGCTTGAGATAACACTTAGAAGAAGAGGGAAAGAACTTGTACGGGAACAGTCAATCTGAGCTGAAGTAGAACGTCAAGGGTTAGATAATATGGCAGAATAGATTAAGCAACAGAGAATCCTTTCTGATTATTCTAAACCCTCAGTTTTGGGCACACAATCGAGTATTGTGTGACCCCCGATTATAGCTCCGAACTTTAAGCTGAAGCAAGCATTCATCCAGATAATTCAGCAGTCAGAGCAATTCAATGGTTTTGTCAATGAGGATCCAAATAACCATATAGAGAACTTCTTGCAAGTTTGTGCCATGTTGAAGATTAACGGTGTATTAAATGATGCTATAAGATTATGGGCTTTCCCATTTTCTCTCAAAAGAAAAGCCAATCAGTGGCTTTATTCCTTGCCAAAAGCATCCATCATGACTTGGAATAAGATGGTCGAAGCTTTCCTTGCAAGATACTTTCATGCAGGGAAGTCAGTGAAGCTTTAAAATGAGATATCATCATTTATGCATATGGTATTGGAATCATTGTTTGAGACATGGGAGCACTTCAAGGATCTTTTGCGGAGGTGCCCACAATATGGATTTTCCGAATGGATGATTATTCGGGACTTTTCTATTATGGGTTTAATTCGAGTACAAGGCAATTGCTAGATGCCGCCTATTGAAGGAACAATGGGGAGTAAAACCCCAAAGAGGCCTCGACGAGCTGGTGGAGGATATGACCATGAAAAAGCTACTGACTGGAACTCGCAGAAAAGGATAAAAAGTGGCCGGACTCCATGAAATAGATGCAGCTATTTTTGGTGGCCCAAGTGGAATTATTGAGTAAGAAGTTAGACCTTCTAACTTCTAATAGAGTGGTGGCCATGACTACTTGCACCCGGTGTGTTGGAGGACATACCCACTTTGATTGCCAGATAGCCTGATAAGTGCTTGTGCGATAAGAATATGAAGTGTTCTTTCCTTATGTTGAGTCATTACTTTTCTCGAGTTTTTAACGCTAATATAGGTGTATTTATATTACTTTTGTGTAGGTAGGGTTGTGAGGCCGATTATGAGAGAAAGAAGCCAATGTGGGTCGTAATGCACTAATTGTGGAGGAAATCTTGCTAAAGGGTCAAACGGAAAGACATAGGTCGGCTTCCAAATGCTAGAATCTGTGCCAACCTCTTCGTACTTGAGTTAGCATAACTATTTGGAGGGGCACAAGGCGTCATATTCAAGCATTCTCGACTTGTGCATATAGAACAAGATCCCACCAACATGTCCGTTATTGAAGAAGTAAGGCAATCAACGACGAACGTGTGCCCGCTTATGCTACCTTGATGAAAGTATGGATTCGAGAGTATTTCAGTGCCTAATGTAGTAGGGTACTATAGAAAACATTATAAAGATAGATACTAGTAGCACTGGCTACTGAGCTTCGAGAAAATAGGAAAAAAGAGAATCCATACAGACGTGTGGAAATTCCACACGCCCGTGTGAAAAATCCACACGAGCGCCCACATGGGTGTGTGGATTCCCCATTCTATCCTTTTAAAAGCCGATTTCAGCCCCGATTTCAGCATTCTTTTCTCCATCTTTTCCCCAACTTGAGAGAGGACGATGGCTAGGGTTTTGAGAGGTATTGGCTAGGGCTTTGGAGAGGTTCTACGGTTCTGACATTGTGAGCCATTTGGAAGAAGGTTGGGGGAGAGCTGGCCCACGACCGATCGCGAGAGAGGTGTACCTTAGGCCGCACAAAAAGGATCCTTGCGACAAGTAGAGGACTCTCCACAGGACCATCACCATGACTGACGAGGGGGTTTTTCTATGGATGCTTTAATTTTACATTCAATTTCATTGATTATATCTAGCTCCATGGAGAGCTTAACCCCTAGTGGGTACTTTGGGTATTTGTGAACCCTAGGATTTATTCGCTTTTATTAAACCTCTTTATTATGATTTCAATTAATTGATGTTTATTGTGAGTTCCAATCTTAGAGACTTGATCAGTGCGAATACTCCTAGAGTGACACTAGGGTTGAAAAGTTCTTCTTGGTAACTCTTGTGAGTGAGTGACACTACCATGAGAGTTAGACAAAGCTAGATTGGAGAGGGTCTGAGAGGGTGAGTTGAGAGGTAGCTGGAGCATCCCCTTTCCTCTCCGGTGTGATCTATCCTACTCCACATTATAAGAGTTCTTTCCCGCCATAGTAGACCGAATGGGCTAAAGGATGACCTTCCACTCGAGCTTAGTCATGGTGCAATGGAGTGAAGCGCTGAAGTGATTTTAACATCTAGGGCTTAATTGTGGCTAGGGATCTTTCACCTGGACCAAAGGGTTAGGTCTATACATAGGAATAAGGTTTATCACTTGGAATCCCTAGAGCTCATTGCAATTCTATGCAAGTGCGAGGTTGAGAGGTTATTCAATCTTTCCTCCGGACATCTATAGAGTTAGGCATGGTTGACCTTAGATTAGGGGATCATGTAATTAAGGATTTCCATGACTCATTATTGCATCAATTAGGTAGTATAATATAGGGTTCTTGCACTTGAAATGATTGTCCTAAGTGGATCAATATCCGGGTATCCCATCTTTATCGATTGTCTTACATTCTCCTTTACTTGTGCCTTCTATCTTGTTGTTTTTATTTTTGTTATTTCATATTTAGTCACACTTATCACTATTCATCTTCCACATTAGTTAAGTAACAACTCAAGTGTTTTTATTCCCTACTCTCTATGGACAAGATACCCACACATCTAAGATTATTACATCGACACTCATGCACTCTGCGTTCACACGCATATACGAACGCGGTCATAGCCATTGCTGGTACATCCTCCATTGAACAAGTTGATTATGTGGGTAATGCAATGAGAAACCAAGGCAATCCTTTATAGCATATGGCTCTACAATTCAAAGTTGGTGGAACCATCCGAATTTCTCATGGAACAATCAAAGACAATAAAAGACCACCGCACCATTGGGTTTTCAACAACAACAAACCCGAAACACGGAGAATCGAGTTTCAGGTCTAAAAACCTGGATGACCGATCTAGAAAAGTCCTTGACTCAATTTGTGCAATCATCAGATACACGGTTCCAATCGGTCGAGGCTACACTTCGCAACCACACCACGTCATTGCACAATCTAGAAAATCAAATGGGAAAAATCACGTAAGTCTTTATCGGAGAGACCACAAGGAAGCTTGCTTGAATAATACTAAGACCAACCCATGAGAATATGGTGAAGGCGATCACTCAAGAAGTGGTCGTGAGGTTGAAGATAGGCTTCTAAGTGAGAAGACCATTGTTGAAGCACCAGAGGTCATAGAGGTTGGAAAGGGAGCAAACAAGGAGGAGGAGGAGCCAAGAATCCTCTTTATCCCTCTAGATTGAAGAATGACCAAGTGGATAACCGAAAGACAAGATGTTTCCGGGTTTGTTTAGGCAACTACATATAAACATTCCTTTGTTGAGGCATTATCCCAAATGCCTAGGTATGCCAAGTTCTTGAAAGATTTGTTGACCAACAAAAAGGAAATTGGAGGAGAGTGCCTCTATGATTTCTAGATGCATCTTGTTTGGTGGTGTTGCAAAAGAACATGCCAAACAAGAAGAAAGACCTAGGAAGCTTCATCATCCCGCATAACATTGCCAATTTGGGTGAAGAAATGGCATTGGGCAGATTCTCCACCAAGTATCAACGCTATGCCGTATTCTTTCTTTCGTAAGTTAGGCTTCGGGGAGCCTAGGCCCACTGAATGAAATTACAATTGAAGTGACGTAACGGTGAGACATTCGAGGCACCATTGAAGACGTGCTTTGTCAAGGTAGACAAGTGCATATTTCCTATAGACTTTGTAATGTTGGATGTCGACAAGGATGTAGATGCTCCTTTGATACTTGGGAAGCCATTCTTGTGTACTTCCAAGGCATTAATCGACATGGACGGCGGGGAGTTAACATTGATGGTTGGAGATGATAAGCTCACATACCGCCTTGCCGAAGCCATGTGGCATTCTCTTAACTTTGATGATACTCTTTATTTTATCGACATTAGTGATGAGATAATTGATTAATATGTATAGGAAATGTTTAATCCAAGACCCAGTACAAGATGTTGCTAGAGCAAGAGGTCGATAACGAAGAAGTAATGATGCTTGGTCTAGAGGAAGAGTGATAAGTGCTTGTGCGATAAGAATGTGAAGCGTTCTTTCCTTATGATGAGCATTACTTTTGTCATGTTTTAGCGCTAATACATGTGTATTTATGTACTTTTATGCAGGTTGGGTTGTGAGGCTGATTATTTGTGAAAGAAGCCATTGCAGATCATTTTACACATTATTTGGAGGAGATCTTGAGAAAGCTCAAACGCGGAGACATGAGTCGGGTTTAGAATGATCGAATATATGCCAACCTTCTTGTATTCGAGCTAAGGCAATGAATCGGAGGGGCACAAAGGTAGTTACATCCTAGTACTCCGGCTTGTGCATATTTAGCAAGATCTCCACCAAGTTGATCTGCTTTATTGAAGAACCAAGACGATCTATGACATGAACGTGTCCCCGTTTACGTTACCTCAATGAAATCATGGATTCGGGAGTATTTCGGGTCACGTATCAGAAAGGTAGCATACCATAGAAATCACCGTAGTAAATCACCTGCTCACACCGTCAAGAAGGAGCAAAACGAGGGAGCCACATGGGCATGTGGAAATTCCACACGCCTGCAAGTCATTCCACCGCCCGGGTGGAATATCCAGGTGGGTGTGTGGAATCCCCGATTCCACTCTATTTAAGGCTGATTTCACTCCAATTTCAACATTCTTTTCTCCATCTTTTTCCCCAACTTGAGAGAGAGAGGAGGCTAGGGTTTTGAGAGGTATTGGCTAGGGGATTTGGAGAGGTTCTATGGCTCCAGACATCGCCATCTCTTGGGAAGAAGGTTGGTAAGGGGAGCCTCCGCCGATTGATTCTAGGGTGTGGGCGATCTTATACCGGATAAGGGTATTCGAGATGAGTAGAAAACCTCTACAAGACCATCACAACAACGATCGAGGAGGTTTTCCTATGGATTGATTTCTTTTACATTTGATTTCATTATCGTTTGTGTTGTGCTCCATGGAGAGCAAAACCCCTTGTGGGTATTTGGGTATTTGTAGAACCCCTGGGATGTATTAGTTTTCATTGAATCTTTTATTATGCATTCAATTAATTGATGTTATTATGAGTTCCAATCTTGAATATTTGATTGTTTGAATACTCCCTTAGAGTGACACAAGGGTTGAGAGTTCATGGGTAACCCTTGTGAGTGAGTGACACACCACGAGAGTTAGACAAAGCTTGATTGGAGAGGGTTGAGAGGGTGAGTCGAGAGGTGCTGCGGAGCTGCCTCCTTTCCCTCTCGGTGTGATAGATTCTACCTCCATCCTCGAGTTCTTTGTGGCCATAATTGAGCGAATGAGCTAAGGATGATCCTCCGCTGGGGCTTAGTTGGAAGTGCAACGGAGTGAAGCATTGAGGTAATTTTAGCATCTAGGGCTTAGTTGTGGTGAGGGACCTTTCTTCTGGACCAAAGGTTACGTCTACAATTAGGAAGAGATTTATCCCTTGGTATCCCTAGAGCTTAATGCAATGCTTCTACGAAAACGTAGGTTGAGAGGTTGTTCAACTCCGTCCTCCCGGGGACATGTAGAGGATTAGGCTTGGTTAACCCTAGATTCAGGGCCATGCATTAAAGGATGTCCATAACTCACCATTGCATTAGTTAGGAAGCATAATAGAGAGTTCTTGCACTTGAAACGATTTTCCTAGGCGGATCAATACCCACGTACCCATCTTTATCGATTGCCATACCTTCTACTTCACTTTTGCTCTTTTTCAAGTTGTTTTCCTTTTGAGAATTAAATCTTATCACACATATCACTATTCATCTTTCATATAGTTAAGTAGCAATTTAAGTATTTTTATTTCCTTTTCCCTGTGGATAAGATACCCCACTCACCTGGGATTTATTACTTTCGACAACCTGCACTTGTGGGGAGCTTTGTCAAATTTTTGGCTCCATTGCTGGGAAAAAGGCGCTTAGAGATACTTTTGTACTTTTTGTTTTCTTAGCTATTCATTTATCCATCCTATTTTCACATTTTCTTTTCTATCAACGTTCTAATTTGTTCTCCTTTTTCTTTGATTTTTAGAAGGATGATTTAAATACCCGAATTAGTCAACACTATCACCGAATGGTTGAAAATGTAGAGAGAAAAATTCAAACATTTGTAGTAATCGACATACTGTAGTTACTTTTTGCAAGAGCTCTGGATACCATTCAACATGTCATGGAAGAATCGACTTGAAGAGTACATCGCCAGAACTCAGAAGCAGGACTGCGAATTAAATAGTGGGTTAGATTAGTTTGAGAGGTCTACATTGGCATCATTGAGTGATCATTTAGAAGAAAGTTTGAAGCGATCTCGATCAGCTCAACTTATTTTTATAAATCTGAATAAAAGGCGGTGAAATTTTATCAAAGAGGGGTGTCATTCTCGAGTAGGGGAGATTTGTGGTTTGAATACGTTGATAGTTGCCGATTACCATCACGAAAATACATTCACAGATTGGGAGATGGGAAGAATAAAGTTGAGCGGGAGAAAACGAACAAGTTTGAGGAAATTGACAAAGTTGAAGGAGAGTAGATTACATCCTTCAATTGATGAACCGCCAACCTTAGAGCTCAAGACCTTACCAAAGACACTTGGAGTATGCTTTCTTGATGGAAGAATCTAAACTTCCGTTGATTATAGCCTCGAATTTGTCGGTGGAGCAAAAGGATAAGCTTGTTAGTATGATAAAAAAGCATAAGTCGGCTATTGCATGGAAGATTTCAGATATCAAGGGCATAAATCCATCCTTTTGCACCCATAAAATCTTAATGGAAGATGATTACAAGTCTGTAACCCAACCACAGCGAAGACTAAATCCAAACATGAAGGAAGTTGTCAAATCATGCATAAGACGGAATGTTTGAGTGTGCCTATCTTTGTGCCCCCCAAATGGATGTACTCACTCGAATGCTCGGCGGTTGGCACACACTCTAGCATCTCACACCTGTCCCCTATGTCTTCGCTTGAACCTTAGCAAGATCTCCTCCAAAAATAGGTGCATTATGATCCACATTGGCCCATTTCCTTCATACTCGGCCTCACAACCCTCACCTGCATAAAAAGTAACATATAAAAACACACATATTAATGTAAAAAACTGAGAAAAAGTAATGCTCAATATAAGGAAATGAATGCTTCGCGATTCATATCGCACAAGCACTTTTATCAACTAGCCTCCTAAAAAGATGCTCCTTTTCAACTTTGGGGATGATTGTTTAAGTGCATTTAAGTTGTTGAAGGAAAGATTATTGCAAGCACCACTCGACAATACGGATTAGAATGAGACCCTTTGAGCTCATGTGTAATGCAAGTGATTATGCTATAGGAGTTGTTTTAGGACGGAGGAAGGATAAGCGATTCTGGCTCCAATCTATTATGCTAACAAGACCCTCACAAGCGCTACTGTGAGAACTATACAACTACCGAAAAAGGAATTATTAGCAAAGTGGTATTTTGCTTTTGACAAGTTTAGGCCATATCTTATTTTATCAAGGGTGACAGATGATTTATGGATCATTTGGCACTCTGTTATCTCATGAATAAAAGCTGACGCGAAGCCAAGGTTGATTCGGTGGATTTTATTGTTACAAGAGTTCGATATGGAAATAAAAGACAAGAGGGGAACTAAAAATGTGGTTGCAGATCACCTCTCTGATTAGAAGGGTGTGAGGGGCAAGAACCGCAAGCAAGGAGATCAACGATTTTTCCCTAAAGAACATTTGTATGACATGTGAGTCAAAAATCGAGGGTACTCCATGGTTCACGATTTTGCAAACTATTTGTCAGGGAAGGTAATGAAGCAAGGTCTCAGTTTCCATCAGAAGGAAAAGTTTTTAAGTGATTTAAAGAACTACTTTTGAGATGATCCTTACTTGTTCCGTATTTGCGCCAACCATGTGTTTCGATGATGTGTATCTAGGGAGGAAGGTTGGAACATTATTGCACAATGTCATTTGGGTCCCGTTGGAGGGCATTATGCTTCGAGCAGGACTGCTGAAAAATTTCTTCCCGATGGATTCTATTGGCCAACTTTATTCTAGGATACTCATCAGCTTTGTTCTTCGATGTGACAACTATCGAGGGTCGGGAATCTATCGCGAGAGATGAAATGCCTCAAAAATCCGATTCAATTTTGTGAGGTGTTCGATGTGTGGGGTATTGATTTCATGGGACCATTCCCGAGGTCTAATGGAAATTATTACATCTTAGTGGCGGTTGATTATGTCTCTAAATGGGTAGAAGCTAAGTCCTTCCAACAAATGATGCTAGAACAAGTGGTAAAAATTTTTTTGAAGAAGTTGTTTGCTCAGTTTGGAACTCCAAGAATTATCATAAGTGATCGAGGAACTCACTTTTGCAACATTCAACTTGCTAAAGTGTTGAAGCGCTATGGGGTGCATCATAGTCTTGCTACCCCTTATCACCCACAAATGAGTGGTCAAGTAGAAGTCACAAACAGAGAACTTAAGAGGATTTTAACCAAATCTGTGGAACAAGGAAAGCGGGATTGGTCGGAAAAGTTAGATGACACACTTTGGGCTCATCGAACAGCGTACAAGACACCAATTGGGACCACTCCCTATAATCTGGTTTATGGAATGTCTTGTCACTTGCCTGTGGAGTGGGAGCATAAGGCGTACTGGGCAATCAAGGCCATGGCATGACAAGGATATTAAAAATCTGAAGGAGTTCAAGGTGGGAGATCAGGTGTTCTTATTCAATTCTCGTCTATGTTTATTTCCGGGGAAGATCAAGTCGATATGGTTTGGCCCTTACATGGTCACCGAAATTTCACCTCATGAGACTATAGAGATTACCCATCCGGAGAAGGGTACACTTAAGGTAAATGGACACAGGGTAAAACCATACCATGGAGGAGAGTTTAGTAATGCCGACAAAGAAGTATTCTTCCTTCATAAACCCCCATGAGAAGAGAAAAGGTACATCAAGCTTAGTAACGTTAAACAAGCGCTTCTTGGGAGGCAACTCAACTGTTTACTGTTTTTCCCAGTAATAGTTTAGTTTTGCATGAATAACTTGTTAAGTGTTGGTGTCCTCATGTTTAGATGCTTGTGTTGTTTTCATTTTGGTGGATTTCTGTGTCATCGTGTGTTTCCATGTGGGTTTAGCGAAGATTTTTTCGTTTGAGCTTGTTTCTATTATTTTTCGCTGGTAATTGTTGTATAAAAGAGCCGGCTCTAAATGTGTAAATATGTTCAGATAAGGCACAAGGGCGTGGACTCGCCCTTGTGAGCCACCTTGAAATTATCGCACGGCCATGCAGAATTACCACACGAGCGTCCGTTGTTCTGTAGAAACCTGAGAATTTTTTTCCCGAGAGCACACGGGAGCGTGGACACGCCCCTATGGGTAACCTTGTGACCAACGCACGGGCGTGGGTATGCCCCTGTGAGCTTGGCCTATAATTGTCCACGGTCAGCGTGGGAATTTTTCAGACCGGGCGCACGTAAACACTTAGTGATTTCTCTCAGTTTGACAGAGAGCACATAGGGGCGTGCGGATGCCCCTGTGGGTCGGGGGCACGGGCGTGGGTAAATTCCACACACTCGTGCGGTTGTGTTCAAAGTGGGTGAATGTTTTCTCGAGAGCACTGAGGGCGTGAGTCCACCCTGCGAGTCTCTCATGTAAAGGTACATGGGCATGCATACCTTTGGCACGCCCGTATGGATGTGCAAAGGCCATAAAGCTCGCCTCTCATTATAAGCCTCTCTCATTAGCATACTTCCAACAGAGAAGAGAACATTCATGAGCCCTTTTCCCGACCTCCCAACAGTGATTTTTCATTGATAACTTGAGTTTCTCGCTGATTTTAGAGATTTTTCTGTTCAACTCATCGGTAAAAACTCGCTTTCATCTTGAGGTTGCCCTTATTTTAATTCTATTCGATTTTTATTCGATTAAACCGGAAAAATGTGCCTTAGTTCCGTGCTTAAATGATCTTTTGATATGTTTTCATGAGCTTTGGAAGTGAGAGGGAGACACATTCACATCTTTTGGCAAAGGGACCATGTAGTTTTTCATGCCCCGTGAATCCACACGGACATGTGGATTTTCTATATGACCGTGTGAATTCTCGCAGTAATTATATTTTTGGTCAAAACTCACTAAGCTCTTTTTCCAAAAACATGCGGGTATGGCCCAAGATCAAAGAAGGCAGTGGGTAAGCATCCTAGGGAGCCTACTCCTGAACTGGAAAGCATAGAATTCGCACTTCCCGAACATAAAACTCGATTTGAGCCACTAGCGAAGCTTAAATTTGGTCAAACATGGATCCCTGACGTGAGCTCAATGAGAGAGGTGCAATTAGCGGATGACATGGCCGATGAGGTTGAGGAATTACTATCGATGGGTGGTTGGCGTAAGCTTTTTGAGAATTCATGATCCCGCCATTCATACACTCACATTGGAGGTGCTCACTTCATTTGAGTTTGACCGTCAGACGACTGATTTCGATAATGTCGGTATCATTCGGCTCGTAGCCTTTTGGGCAAGCATCATAACATGAACCTCACACGCTTTTTCTCTTAGACTTGGGTTATATGATGAGGAGTTCATTAGAACGTAAAAAGTATGATGAGATCATCGATCGACTATTGTGGAAACTTAACCCCCCAGAAGGCTTACCGAATACTATGTGGACGGGGGCGATACGAGCCAAGAGTATACAAGGCCACGTGTATTTCGAGACCTAGTTACAAATACCTTCATGCCAGCTTGAGTAGATCGCTGAACAAATCACGGTGACAAAGACGGGAGTCCTTAGCAAACAGGAACTTTTATACTTATACTCCATGGTGCGAAATGAGCCGATTCATCTGGGACACATTGTAGCGGAGTATTTGAGGCATCAGGGACATTACCCCAGGCTTGGTGTCATTTTCTCAGGTCCATACATCACTAGACTCATTCTTGGGATGGGTCTACGAGATACGATTAGAGGTGCTGAGAAAACAAAAATTCTAGCACCCCTCGGTTTGGAAACAATGAGACTTATGGGTGTGATCAAGAGATATCCATGGGGTGTTTTTGTACTGAATATGCCAACTGGGTCCGAGGAAGCCGCGGCTGAAGGGTCTCAGCCAACTTTAGAGTCACAACAAGAGAGAGATCAGACAGAGGAGGTTCCTAAGAGGGTGAGTCGAGAGGTAGCGGAGTGTCCTCTTTCCCATCCAGTGTGATCTATCCTACCTCCACGTTCCAAGAGTTCTTTGTGGCTATAGTAGATTGAATGGGCTATAGGATGACCTTCTACTGCGGCTTAGTTGCGTGTGCAACAGAGTGAAGCGTTGAAGTGATTTTAGCACCGAGGGCTTAATTGTGGCTATGGATGTTTCACCTAGACCAAAGGGTTAGGTCTATATATAGGAATAGTGTTTATCACTTGGAATCCCTAGAGCTCATTGCAATTCTATGAAAAAGTCGAGGTTGAGAGGTTATTCAATCTTTCCTCCGGGACATGTATAGAGTTAGGAATGGTTGACCTTAGATTTGGAATCATGTCATTAAGCATTTCCATGACTCATTGTTGCATCAATTAGGAAGTATAATAGAGGGTTCTTGCACTTGAAACGATTGTCCAAGGCGGATCAATATCCGGGTACCCCATCTTTATCATTTGCCTCACCTTCTCCTTTACTTGTGCCTTCTATCTTGTTGTTTTTATTTTTCGTTATTTCATATTTTGTCACACTTATCACTATTCATCTTCCGCATTAGTTAAGAAACAACTCAAGTGTCTTTATTCCCTACTGATAAGTGCTTGTGCGATACGAATGCGAAGCGTTCATTCCTTATGTTGAGCATTATGTTTCTCAGGTTTTTACACTAATATGTGTCTTTTTATGTTACTTTTATGCAGGTAGGGTTGTGAAGGCGAGTTTGAAGGAAATAGGCCAATGTGGATCATAATGCACCAAGTTTGGAGGAAATCTTACTAAGGTTCAAACGCAAAGACATAGGTCAGGTGTGAGATGCTAGAGTGTGTGCCAACCTCCTCGTATTCGAGTGGGCACATCCATTTTCCTGTTTCGTTACCCCGATGAAAGTATGGAATTGGGAAGCTATTCAGGTCGAATACTGTAGCACAGCACTGCAGAAACAATGTAGCATATACTGTAGTAGCACTATTCACAACCTGCCGAGAAACCAGAGAAATAGAGAATCCACATGGGCGTGTGGAAATTATCCACGCCCGTGTGGAAATTCCGCACGGGCCCGTGGAGCATACACGGCCGTGTAGTCGCTCGATTCCAGCCCTATTTAAAGCCGATTCAGCCTCGATTTTGGTATTCTTTTCTCCATCTTTTCCCCAACTTGAGAGAGAGCTTCGGCTAGGGTTTTGAGGGGTATTGGCCAAGGTTTTGGGGAGGTTCTCCGGCTCCGACATTGTCATTCCTTAGGAAGAAGGTTGGTAGTGGAGCTTCCGTAGAGGCGTATCGTATACCGGACGAGGGAATCCTTGGACCACGAGTAGAGGACTATCCACAAGACCATCGACACGACTATCGAGGGGGTTTCTTTATGGATTTATTACTTTTATATTTTATTTCATTGATTGTACTTAGCTCCATGGAGAGCTAAACTCCTAGTGGGTACTCGGGTATTGTCAACCCTAGGATGTATTTGTTTCTTTGAACCTCTTTATTATGCTTTCAATAAATTGATGCTTATTGTGAGTTCCAACCTTGAATGCTTGATTGTATGAACATTTCCCCTAGAGTGACACTAGGGTTGAGAGTTCTTGTTGGTAACCTTGTGAGTGAGTGACACACCACGAGCGTTAGACAAAGCTAGGTTGGAGAGGGTTGAGAGGGTGAGTCGAGAGGTACAGGAGCGTCCCCTTTCCCCTCCAGCGTGATAGATTCAACCTCCGTTCCTCGAGTTCTTTGCAGCTATAATAGAGTGAATGGTCTAAGGGATAAACTTCCGCTGGGGCTTAGTTGCGCGTGCAACGGAGTGAAGCGTTGAGGTGATCTTAGTATCTAGGGCTCAATTGTGGTTAGGCACCTTATACCTGGACCAAAGGGTTAGGTCTATATTAAGGAAGAGATTTATCACTTGGAATCCCTGGAGCTCATTGCAACTCTATGCGAGTGCGAGGTGTTGAGATTGTTCGATTTCTCCTCCGGGACATGTATAAAGTTAGGCATAGTTGACCTCAGATTTGGGACTATGTAATTAAGGATGTCCACGACTCACCATTTCAGTGATTAGGAAGTATAATAGAGGGTTCTTGTACTTGAAACAATTATCCTAGATGGAGCGTTATCCGGGTACCCCATTTTTATCGATTGCCTTATCCCCTTCTTTACTTTTGCTCTCTTTCTTGTTGCTTTTACTGTTGAGAATTGAATCATTGTCACACTCATTATCATTGATCTTTTACATAGCTAAGAATCGAATTGAGTATTTTTATTCCCTACTCCCTATGGATTCGATACCCGCTCACCCGGGATTATTACTTCGACAAACCCGTGCACTTGTGGGATATACGGAAGGGACCTTGTCAAGTGTTTGGCGCCGTTGCCGGGGAGTAGGCATTTAGAGATACTTTGCACTTCATTTTCTTAGCTATTTCACCTCACATTCTATTTCATATCTTCTTATTCTATCATCGTTCTGATTTTCTTTTTATTTCTTTTTGGTGCAGCTCCAGGTTATGACCCGAGGGAATCCATCAATATTGAATGAAGGAGACCCTGAGCTTGAACGTACACTTAGAAGAAAAAAAAAGAACCTGTGGAAAAACAGCATAATTCAGCTGATTTGGAAGGAGAGGAATCTGAAAACATGGCAGGACAGAATGAGCAACAGTGAACACTATCCGACTATACCATACCTTTAGTGTTGGGGACACAATCGAGTATTGTGTGCCCTCCGATTATAGCTCAGAACTTTGAGCTAAAGCCGGCATTTATCCATATGCTGCAACAGTCCGCACAATTCAACGGTTTGGCCGATGAGGATCCAAATAGTCACATAGAGAGCTTTCTCGAGGTGTACGATATGCTGATGATAAATGGGATGACGGATGATGCCATCAAATTAAGAGCCTTCCAATTTTCCTTGAAAGGGAAAGTGAAGCAGTGGCTACACTCATTACCTAGAGCATCAATTACTACATGGGACAAGATGGTAGAAGCTTTTCTAGCCCGTTATTTCCCTCTCGGAAAATCAGCAAAGCTTAGGAATGAGATCTCGTCCTTTGTTCAGTTGGAATTGGAGTCTCTATTCGAGATATGGGAAAGGTTCAAGGAGCTCCTGAGAAAGTGTCCATAACACGAATTCCTGGAGTTGATGATTGTTCAAACCTTCTACAATGGTTTGAAACCGAGCACAAGGCAACTCTTGGATGCGGCAGCAGGAGGTACCTTAGGTAGCAAAACCCCCGATGAGGCTTGTTAATTAATTGGGGAAATATGGTTAAATAGTTACCAATGGAATGCTAGAGAGAAGAAAAAGTTGGCTGGTATCCATGAAATTGATGCGGTAACCTCATTGGCGGCGCAAGTGGAGAGTCTTAGTAAGAAGCTAGATCTCATAGCTTCGAATAGAGTTGCGGCCATGACCAACTGCACTGGTTGTGATGGAGGACATGCTTCCTCCGATTGCCCGATCTCTTTTGGTAATGTTTCTTCAGTGGAAAACGTTGACTTTGTAGGTAATGGCATGAGACCTCAAGGGAACCCATATAGCAATTCCTACAATTCAGGTTGGAAGAATCATCCCAACCTTTCATGGAGTAATCAAGGACCACAAAAGGCCATGAGGCCACCAGGTTTCCAACAACAACAATAAGCCCCTCAAGTGGAAAACAGAATTTCAGGCCTGGAAACCCGAATGACGGATTTAGAGAAGCACTTGGCTAGATTTGTTCAATCTGCAAATACACGGTTTGAATCAGTCGAGGCTACACTTCGCAACCACACAGCTTCTTTGCACAACCTTGAAAATCAGGTGGGGCAAATTGCGAAGTCTCTCTCCAAAAGGCCATATGGAAGTTTACCAAGCAATACGGAAACCAACCCTAGAGAACATGTGAAGGCGATCACTTTGAGGAGTGGTCGTGAGGTTGATGGAAGGCTTCCGAGTGAGAAGCCAAAAGAACACGCACCCGAGGTTGTAGAGGTTGAGGAGGGAGCGAAGAAAGAGAAAGACGTGGCATCCTAACCTTTCAAGCCAAGAATCCCTTATCCCTCTATATTGAAAAATGACCAAGGGGATGAACAGTATAAGAAGTTCATGAGTTTATTCAAGCAACTCCACATCAACATTCCTTTTGTAGAGGCATTAGCTCAAATGCCTAAGCATGCTAAGTTCTTGAAAGATTTGTTGACCAACAAGAGGAAATTGGAGGAGAGTGCGTCAGTGGTGCTAGAGGCTTCATGCTCGGCGGTGCTGCAAAAGAACATGCCGAACAAGAAGAAAGACCCGGTAAGCTTCATGCTCGGCGGTACCTTATGTAGCAAGACCCTCGATGAGGCCCATCTATTAATTGAAGAAATGGGATTAACAACTACCAATGGTATGCCAGGGAGAAGAAAAAGGTGGCCGGCCTCTATGAGATAGATATAGTAACCTCATTGGTGGCTCAAGTGGAATCATTGAGTAAGAAGTTAGATCTCCTAACTTCGAATAGAGTGGCGGCCGTGACTACTTGCACCGGGTGTGGTGGAGGACATGCTCCCGACAATTGCCCAATCTCTATTGGTGATGCATCTTCAGTTGAGAATGTCGATTTTATGGGTAATGGCATGAGAAATCAAGGAAACACATATAATAATACCTACAACCCGGGTTAGAAGAGTCATCCCAATTTCTCGTGGAGCAACCAAGGTCCACAAAATGCCATGGGGCCACCGGTTTCCAACAACAAGCCCCAAACATGGAGAACCGAGTTTTAGGTTTAACTAGGTTTGCACAATCATCTGATACAAGGGCTACCTTAGAGGATGTGTGAAGCTACTACCATCTTTGAAATTATTGTCACTTGTGTAGTTAAATAAGTCCCTTATACTTAGAGCTTTGAGGAGTATACCTTGGGTTGACTTGAGGGAGTCCACACACTTTCACGATTTCAGGTTTGTTGTCCTTTTTTATTCAATTTTTTATCTAGAGTTTCAGTTTTTCACATTTAGTGTTGAAATTTCCCTCACTTGTAGAATGCTCTCTTTGTATACTTTGGTGAACCTAAGCCCAAGAACTTCCAATATTTTCTTCATTGATACACATAACGTTTTTAATTTTTTTTGTTTCGGGGACAAGCAAAAAGCTTAAGTGTAGGGGAGTTTGATAAGTGCTTGTGCGATACTGAATCTGAAAGCCTTCATTCCTTATGTTGAGCATTACTTTTCTCGAGGTTTTTACACTAATATGTGTGTTTTCATGTTACTTTTATGCAGGTAGGGTTGTGAAGCCGAGTATGAAGGAAATAGGCCATTGTGGATCATAATGCACCAATTTTGTAGGAAATCTTGCTAAGGTTCAAACGCAAAGACATAGGGTCGGTGTGAGATGCTAGAGTGTGTGCCAACCTCCTCGTATTCGAGTGGGCACATCAATTTGGAGGGGCACAATGGCAGTCACATTCGAGCATTCCGACTTATGCACATAGAACAAGAGCTCCACCAACGTGTATACTATTGAAGAAGCAAGTGATCCACGACATGAACGTGTGGCCATTTGCGTTACCCCAATGAAAGTATGGAATTGGAGAGGGTTGAGAGGGTTGAGAGGGTGAGTGAGTGACACACCATGAGTGTTAGACAAAGCTAGGTTGGAGAGTGTTGAGAGGGTGAGTCGAGAGGTACAGGAGCATCCCCTTTCCCCTCCTGCGTGATAGATTCTACCTCCGTTCCTCGAGTTCTTTGCGGCTATAATAGAGTGAATGGCCTAAGGGATGAACTTCTGTTGGGGCTTAGTTGCACGTGCAACGGAGTGAAGCGTTGAGGTGATCTTAGTATCTAGGGCTCAATTGTGGTTAGGGACCTTCCACCTGGACCAAAGGGTTAGGTCTATATTAAGGAAGAGATTTATCACTTGGAAACCCTGGAGCTCATTGCAACTCTATGCGAGTGCGAGGTGTTGAGATTGTTCAATTTCTCCTCCGGGACATGTATAGAGTTAGGCATAGTTGACCTTAGATTTGGGACTATGTAATTAAGGATGTCCACGACTCACCATTGCATTGATTAGGAAGCATAATAGAGGGTTCTTGCACTTAAAACAATTATCCTAGGTGGAGCATTATCCGGGTACCCCATCTTTATTTATTGCCTTACCCCCCTTCTTTAATTTTGCTCTCTTTCTTGTTTCTTTTACTGTTGAGAATTGAATCATTGTCACACTCATTATCATTGATCTTTTACATAGCTAAGAATCGGATTATGTATTTTTATTCCCTACTCCCTGTGGATTCGATACCCGCTCACCGGGGATTATTACTTTGATAAACCCGTGCACTTGCGGGATATATGCAAGGGGACCTTGTAACCTACTCTTTGTGGATACAATACCCACTCATCTGGGATTATCACTTCGACACCCGTGCACTTGCGGTTTACACGCATATATGGAGATGTCAAGTTTTTGGCACCGTTACCGGGGAGTAGGCGTTTAGAGATACTTTGCACTTTGTTTTCTTAACTATTCATTTATTCATTCTATTTTATATTTTCTTATTCTATCATCATTCTGATTTTTTTTTCTTTCTTTTTGGGTGCAGCTTCAGGTTATGACCCGAGGGAACCCCTTAATACTGATTCAAGGAGATCTCGAGCTTGAATGTACACTGAGAAGAAAAGGGAAAGAACATGTACAAGAACAGTCTAATCTAGCTGATTTGGAAGTAGAAGAATCTGAAAACATGGCAGATAAGAATGATCAGCAGCAGACATTATCTGATTATGCCAGACCTTCAGTATTAGGGACACAATTGAGCATTGTGCGTCCCCTGATTACAACCCAGAACTTCGAGCTAAAGCCGACATTCATCCACATGTTGTGGCAATCCGCACAGTTCAATGGTTTGCCCGATGAGGATCCAAACAGTCATATAGAGAACTTTCTCGAGGTGTGTGATATGCTGAAGATAAACGGGGTGACAGATGATGCTATCAAGTTGAGAGCTATCCCATTTTCCTTGAAAAGGATAACGAAGCAGTGACTACACTCATTACCTAGAGCCTTGATTACCACATGAAAGGAGATGGTAGAAGGTTTTCTTGCCTGATATTTCCCTCCCGAAAAATCTGCAAAGCTTAGGAATAAGATCTCGTCCTTTGTACAATTGGAATTGCAGTCTATTTAAGACATGGGAAAGGTTCAAGGAGCTCCTGAGAAAGTTCCCGCAACACGGATTCCCGGAGTGGATGATTTTTCAGACCTTTTACAACGGTCTGAATCTGAGTACAAGGCAACTCTTGGATGCGGCAGCAGGATGTACCTTAGGTAGCAAGACCCCTGGTGAGGCCCGTCAACTACTTGAAGAAATTGGGTTAAATAACTACCAATGGAATGCTAGGGAGAAGAAAAAGGTGGCCGGTCTCCATGTGATAGATGTAGTAACTTCATTGGCAGCTCAAGTGTAATCATTGAGTAAGTTGTTAGATCACCAAACATCAAATAGAGTGGTAACTGTGACTACTTGCACCTGGTGTGCTGGAGGACATGCTCCCTCCGATTGCCCGATCTCTATTGGTGATGCATCTTTGGTGGAGAATGTCGATTTTGTGGGTAATGGCATAAGGAATCAAGGAAATCCATACAGCAACACCAATAATCCAGGCTGGAAGAGTCATCCCAATTTCTAGTGGAGCAACCAAGGTCCACAAAAGGCCATGGGGCCACCGGTTTCTAATAATAGCAGCAAGCGCCAAACTTGGAGAATCGAATTTCAGGTTTGGAGACCCGAATGAACGATTTGGAGAAGGCCTTAACTAGGTTTGTGCAATCATCTAATACAAGGTTCCAATCCGTTGAGGCTACACTTCACAACCACACCGCCTCTTTGCATAATCTTGGAAATCAAGTAGGGCACATTCCGAAGTCCTTATCGGAAAGGCTACAAGGAAGCTTGCAGAGTAACACCGAGACCAACCCTAGAGAGCATGTGAAGGCGATTACTTTGAGAAATGGTCGTGAGGTTGAGGGTAAGCTTTCGAGTGAGAAGCCCAATGAACACGCACCCGAGGTTATAGAGGTTGAGAAAGGAGCAAGCAAAGAGAAGGAGATAGCACCCCTACCTTTGAAGCCAAGAATCCTTTATCCCTTTAGATTGAAGAATGACCAAAGGGATGAACAGTATAAGAAGTTCCTGAGTTTGTTCAAACAACTTCACATCAATTTTCCTTTTGTTGAGGCATTGGCTCAAATGCCTAAGTATGCAAAATTCTTGTAAGACTTGTTGACCAACAAGAGGAAGTTAGAGGAGAGTACTTCAGTGATTTTAGATGCATCTTGCTCGGAGGTTTTGCAAAACAACATTCTGAACAAGAAGAAAGACCCGGGAAGCTTCATCATTCTGTGTTATCTTGGTAATCTAGTTGAAGAAATGACATTGGCGGACTCAGGGATCAGTATCAACGTCATGCCATACATGTTCTTTCAAAAGCTAGGCTAGGGCGAGCCTAGGCCTACTCGGATGACTTTGCAATTAGCGGAGCGAATGGTGAGACATCCGAGGGGCATCACAGAAGACGTGCTTGTCAAGGTGGACAAGTACATTTTTCCGGTTGACTTTGTAGTGCTAGAAGTCGATGAGGATGCCGATGTACCCTTAATACTTGTGAGGCCGTTCTTGCAGACTTCCAAAGCCTTGATTGACATTGACGTTGGAGAGCTAACATTGAGAGTTGGAGATGGCAAGCTCACATACCGCCTTGCTGAAGCCATGCGGCATTCTCTTAATTTCGATGATACTTTGTATTTTCTAGACACTACTGATGACATTGTTAATGAATACATGCAGGAACTGTTCAATCCAGACCCGTATGAGGGTCTATTTAACCAAGAGGAGGCAATGAAGAAGTAATGGTGCTTGGTTCGACGGAAGAACTACCATCTACCCCGGGGATCTTGAAGAAGGTGCTCCGGAAATTGAAGAGGGCTAGGAGACTCCACCAGAAATGCTCCAAGGCTATTGGGGACGTGCGTGTACTGAACAAACTGGGTGAATCATTGCTAGGTGGTCCCAAGCCTGATAATTCACCCTCTACACCCAAGAGATCTTGCTTATCGTGCTTCCAAGCTATAGGTAAGAGGGAAACTTTCATCTATGAGCCCCCGTGAGGTAAGACAAGGTACATCAAGCTAAGTGACGTTAAACAAGCGCTTCTTGGGAGGTAGCCCAAGTGTTTACTATTTTCGTAGTTTAGTAGTTTAGTGTGTGCATGAGTAAAGTGTTGAGTGTTTGTGTCTTGATTTTTATATACTTGTGCTGCAATTTTATTGTCGGTTTTGAATTGTCATTGTGTGTTTTCATGTGGATTTACTGAAGTTGGGTCGTTTAAACTATTTCTAATGTTTTTCTCTGGTAAAATTTGCATATTAAGGCAGGCTCTGAGTGTGTAAATATGTTCTAAAATTTTCTGCAGAGCCTGCAGAATTTTCTAAGGCATCTAGAGAAAACACACGGGCGTGTGGAATTTTCGCACGATAGTGAATTTGCATTATGAGCTCATCTAGAGAAGGCACAGCGGCGTGGACTCGCTCCAGTGAAAGATCATGCGATTCTCGCACGCCTGTGGGTAATTTCCGCAAGGGCGTGTGAATTCTTGCTAAGATTGGAAGATTATCCCGAAAGCACACAGGGGTGTGGACTTGACTCTGTGGGTGACCTTGTAAAAATCGCACGGGCATAGGTAATTTCTACACGCCCGTGCGAATCTCTGCTGAGGAGCTCTCTCCATCCCGAGAAGAGACAGGGGCATGCGCTTGCCCGTGTGAGTTGGGCCTGTGAATGTCCACGCTCGTGTGGAATTTCCACAAGGGCGTGTAGAATACTTAGTAATTTTTCTCGGATGTTGAAAGATGCCACAGGGGCGTGTGGCTACCCCTGTTGGTCAGGCACATGGGCATGGGTATTTCCCACACGCTCGTGTATTTGCTTTTAGAGGCATTGAGTACTTTCCTGAGAGCGCAGAGGGGCGTCCATCTACCCCTGTGAGGCTTTCCTGTGGAGACGCAGGGGCGCGGGTAATTTCCGTAAGGCCGTGCGAATGTATAGAACGCTAAGAGGCGCGAGTCCTTTTTCCTCCATTTGTCTGAGAGCACTCCTATATTGTTTCTCGACCTCGTATCACCAATTTGGAAGGATTTTGCTTGGTTTTCTGGCTATTTTCAAAGCTTTCTCATCTGAACTTGACGGTAAGCCCTATCTTTGATTTCCTTCACAGATTCATGATTTACATCGATGAAACTACTCAATAATGCTTCATTTCATCAATTAGAATGGTTATTTATATTTAGAACAAAGGAGAAGCGTTATAATGGTGCATTTGTGGAGTTTGAGACGTGGCCGTGCATTTGTTCACGGCCCGTGGATACACACGGGCTTGCTGAAATTCCGCACGATCGTGTGGATTTCTGCAGCTATGGTTAATTAACTTGTTTGCTAGAAGCTTAGGAATGAGATCTCATCATTTGTACAGTTGGAATTGGAGTCTCTGTTTGAGATGTGGGAAAGGTTCAAGGAGCTCCTGAGAAAGTGCCCGCAACACGGATTCCCGAAGTTGATGATTGTTCAAACCTTTTACAATGGTCTAAATTTGAATACAAGGCAACTCTTGGATGCTGCAGCAGGCGGTACCTTATGTAGCAAGACCCTCGATGAGGCCCATCTATTAATTGAACAAATGGGATTAACAACTACCAATGGTATGCCAGGGAGAAGAAAAAGGTGGCCGACCTCTATGAGATAGATATAGTAACCTCATTGGTGGCTCAAGTGGAATCATTGAGTAAGAAGTTAGATCTCCTAACTTCGAATAGAGTGGCGGCCGTGACTACTTGCAACGGGTGTGGTGGAGGACATGCTCCCGACAATTGCCCAATCTCTATTGGTGATGCATCTTCAGTTGAGAATGTCGATTTTATGGGTAATGGCATGAGAAATCAAGGAAACACATATAATAATACCTACAACCCGGGTTGGAAGAGTCATCCCAATTTCTCGTGGAGCAACCAAGGTCCACAAAAGGCCATGGGGCCACCGGTTTCCAACAACAAGCCCCAAACATGGAGAACCGAGTTTTAGGTTTAGAGACCCGAATGAATAATTTGGAGAAGGCCTTAACTAGGTTTGCACAATCATCTGATACAAGGGCTACCTTAGAGGATGTGTGAAGCTACTACCATCTTTGAAATTGTTGTCACTTGTGTAGTTAAATAAGTCCCTTATACTTAGAGCTTTGAGGAGTATACCTTGGGTTGACTTGAGTGAGTCCACACACTTTCACGATTTCAGGTTTGTTGTCCTTTTTTATTCAATTTTTTATCTAGAGTTTCAGTTTTTCACATTTAGTGTTGAAATTTCCCTCACTTGTAGAATGCTCTCTTTGTATACTTTGGTGAACCTAAGCCCAAGAACTTCCAATATTTTCTTCATTGATACACATAACGTTTTAATTTTTGTTTCAGGACAAGCAAAAGCTTAAGTGTAGGGGAGTTTGATAAGTGCTTGTGCGATACGAATGCGAAGCCTTCATTCCTTATGTTGAGCATTACTTTTCTCAGGTTTTTACACTAATATGTGTGTTTTTATGTTACTTTTATGCAGGTAGGGTTGTGAAGCCGAGTATGAAGGAAATAGGCCATTGTGGATCATAATGCACCAATTTTGTAGGAAATCTTGCTAAGGTTCAAACGCAAAGACATAGGTCAGGTGTGAGATGCTAGAGTGTGTGCCAACCTCCTCGTATTCGAGTGGGCACATCCATTTGGAGGGGCACAATGGCAGTCACATTCGAGCATTCCGACTTATGCACATAGAACAAGAGCTCCACCAACGTGTATACTATTGAAGAAGCAAGTGATCCACGACATGAACGTGTGGCCATTTGCGTTACCCCGATGAAAGTATGGAATTGGAGAGGGTTGAGAGGGTTGAGATGGTGAGTGAGTGACACACCATGAGTGTTAGACAAAGCTAGGTTGGAGAGGGTTGAGAGAGTGAGTCGAGAGGTACAGGAGCATCCCCTTTCCCCTCCGGCGTGATAGATTCTACCTCTGTTCCTCGAGTTCTTTGCGGCTATAATAGAGTGAATGGCCTAAGGGATGAACTTCTGCTGGGGCTTAGTTGCACGTGCAGCGGGTGAAGCGTTGAGGTGATCTTAGTATCTAGGGCTCAATTGTGGTTAGGGACCTTCCACCTAGACCAAAGGGTTAGGTCTATATTAAGGAAGAGATTTATCACTTGGAAACCCTGGAGCTCATTGCAACTCTATGCGAGTCGAGTTGTTGAGATTGTTCGATTTCTCCTCCGGGACATGTATAGAGTTAGGCATAGTTGAACTTAGATTTGGGACTATGTAATGTAAGGATGTCCATGACTCACCATTGCATTGAGTAGGAAGGTATAATAGAGGGTTCTTGTACTTGAAATATTATCCTAGGTGGAGCATCATCCGAGTACCCCATCTTTATTTGATTGCCTTACCCCTCTTCTTTACTTTCTTGCTCTCTTACTTGTTTCTTTTATTATTGAGAATTGAATCAATTTCACACTAATCAATATTGATCTTCCATATAGCTAAGATCCAAATTAAGTATTTTCACTCCCTACTCCCTGTGGATTCGACCCCGCTCACCCGGGATTATTACTTCGACTAACCCGTGCACTTGCGGGATATACGCAAGGGGACCTTGTCAATGAACTATTGTTAGGCGGTCCCAATCCCGATAATTCACCCTCTACACTGAAGAGATTTCGGTCATCATGCTTCCAAGCCATGGGTAAGAGGGCAACATTCATTTATGAACCCCCGTGAGGTAAGACAAGGTACGTCAAGCTAAGTAATGTTAAACAAGTGCTTCTTGGGATGCAACCCAAGTGTTTACAGTTTTCATAGTTATGAGTGTTGGTGTCTTGATTTTTATATACTTGAGCGGCAATTTTATTGTGGGTTTTGAATTGTCAACATGTGTTTTCACGTGGATTTGGCGAAGTTGGGTCATTTGAGCTATTTTTCATGTTTTTCATTGGTAAAATTTCCATATTAGGACAGGCTCTAAGTGTGTAAACAGGTTCAGGAATTTTCTGCAGAGCCTGAAGAAGTTTCTAAGGCATCCAGAGAAAACACACGGGCGTGTGAAATTTCTGCACGCCCGTGAATTTACATTGCGAGCTCATCCAAAGAAGGCACAAGGGCATGGACTCACCCCTTTGAATGACCATGCAATTCTCACAGGCCCGTGGCTAATTTTCGCAAGGGCGGGTGAATTCCTACAAAGATTGGCAGATTATCCCGAAAGCACACAGGGGCGTGGACTCGACTCTGTGGGCGATCTTGTGAAAATCGCATGGGCGTGGGTAATTTCTACACACCCGTGCGAATCTCTGCAGAGGAGCTCTCTTCATCCCGAGAAGTCACAGGGGCATGCGCTTTCCCCTGTGAGTTGGGCTTGTCAATGCCCACGCCCGTGTGTAATTTCTACACAGGTGTGTGAAACACTTAGTAATTCTTCTTGGTTGGATAGAGAAGCCACTGGGGCGTGAGGCAGCCCCTATGGGTCAGGCACAAGAGCGTGGGTATTTCCCACACACCCATGTATTTGCGTTCAGAGGCAGTGAGTGCTTTCCTGAGAGCGCACAAGGGCGTGCATCTGGCCTTTTAAGGCTTTACTGTGGAGATGCACGGGCGTGGGTAATTTCCGCACGCCTGTGAGGATGTCCAGAACATCAAGAGGCGTCAGTCCTTTTAAAAGGAGTATCGTTTCTCTTCACCCTCATATCCTCCATTTGTTTTAGAGCACTCCTATTTTGATTCCCGACCTCGTATCGCCAATTTGGAAGGATTTTGCTTGTTTTTCCGGCCATTTTCAAAGCTTTCTCATCTTCACTCGACGGTAAGCCCTATCTTTGATTTTCTTCACAAATTCATCATTATATTTACAACAAAGTAGAAGCGTTATGATTCTGCATTTGTGGAGTTTGAGGAACAACCATGTGTTTGTTCAAGTCCCGTTGACTCACATGGGCGTGCGGAAATTCCGCACAACCGTGTGGATTTCATTAGCTATGTTTAATTAATTTGTTTGATCGATCCTCTTTCAATTTTTGAAGTTTATGGCACCTCGGTCAAAGAAGCAAGCTGATAAGCGACCACGAGAGTCATCTCCTAAGTCCGAGAGCATGAGATTCACCATCCCTAAGCACCAGGCTCTGTTCGAGCATGTGTCGAGACTTCGGTTCGGACAGACTCTATTCTTAGATACGAGCATATTGAGAGATTTACAGTAGGGAGACAAGTTCACCGATGAGGTTGAGGATCTAGTGTCGGTGGGTGGTTGGAGGTAGTTGTTGTCGATTAGAGAGCCAGCCATCTGGGACCTTACACTAGAGGTTATGTCGTCATTCGAGTTTGACAGATCATATAGGAGATTCAGCGACCTTGATACTGTTTAGTCCAGAGCACTTGGACATCACTATCGTCTGGGTATCACTCAATTTCAATTCAGCTCGGCTTGTATGAGGAGGCATTTACAAACATTGAGGAGTACTCTCAGTTACCGACCGATTATCCTGGAGCCCTGAATCCACAGAGAGCTTACAGAGCATTATGTGGTTAGGGCCAGTATGAGCCAGGGGTGTCCAAGGACACTTGCCTTTCCTGACCTACTAACCGATATCTACATGCCATCATGAGCAGGTCGGTGGATGGCCGTGGTGATAGCACTGTCGTTCTTATCCGGCAAGAGCTTCTGTACTTGTATTGGATGATGCAGCGCATACCGATCCATCTAGGGCACATCGTCGCTGAGTACATTCAACATCAGGGTCACTATGCTAGATTGGTAGTGATCTTCTTAGGCCCTTACACTACAAGTCTAGTTCTGGGTAAGGGTCTCTTGGGCGAAATTCGGGAGGCCGAGAAGACGAGTATACACGCTCCCCTAAGCACGGAGGCGATGAGGTTGATGGGCATGGTTCGTGAGTTTTTCACGCGGGGGTTTATGCTCTTGTTCTACCGGCCCTAGAGATAGGCGAGGAGGAGGGTGATGATGACGAGGCTTCCCATCCCCCTTACGACCTTGAGTCAAAACCTATGGGCATAGAGGCACCTTCGGGTGATGAGAGGACCCACCCCACATGCCCATGTTTTTCACCATCTTGAGCCTAGGATCACTTTGAGAGGCTCGAGAGACTGTCAGGGGTGATACGGATAGATGTAGCAGAGGCCAGAGCAGAGATTGCCGATATTAGGGCTGCACAGGCCCATAGTATATGGAGTTCATGGCACGTTTTGACACATTACAACAGATCTTAGAGCGAGACGTCAGCTCATCATTTGTCCTGCGATCTGAGGACTTATTAGGCCTCCTCGGCATCTCCGACACCTCCGTCCCCTATTCCAGCACTAGTTGACCCACCATGTACTTCATCAGTAGTAGTAGAGCCAGAGGACGACATCAACACTTGATTTTATTTTCCTAGTCTTTTACTTCCTCATTTTATTTTGGACTTTTACACTCAGAAAGGACTCTCCTTCTAAGTTTATCTTTTATTTTGCTGTCTCAAGTTGTATTCATTGCTTTATCTTTTATATACTTGAGTTATTTTATTTTTATAGAGCTTCACTGAACCCCCTCGTGTATGCATGCAGATGGTCATGTCATCATGGGAATTGAGAATTTGTCATGGGCACGGCCAAGCTGTTTTGGCACTTGGCCTTGTGAGCTTCACAACCCATTGGAACAACATTCCCAAGGACATAGCTCCATCAAATGCAACACTAGGAGTCAGATGAGAATTGTTTTGATTGCTTCTCCCACATCTAAATTTAATTGATTTACATTATGAATGAGCTTGCATGTGTACATTGGGGATAATGTACAAGTTAAGTATAGGAGGGAGTTTCATAGTGCACACATCTCTTTTATTGTAGTTTTGATTGATATACATGCTCACATAGCCAATGGCGGTTCACCTTAGTTTCATTAATTGTATTCTTGAGTTTAGGATAATTTTTAACATTGAATGTTTTCATGCTCTAGTTTTTGCTTGAATTTCTAGGAATTTTTGCCTGATTGACACTTGTTGCATTACTCACTCTTTGAACTCTTTTGGAAACTCATGTTTGATGTATAAGGGACTAGTTATAGTTGTTTCTTGTTTTAATTCTGGAAAAAAATATTAAAATGAAAAAAAAGAACAAAATAGTTTTGTTGTTTAGTTGTGCTTGTTGGGTGTAAAGAGCTACCACCTATGATGTATGAAGCTACTCTCATAAGTCGGATACTAGTTATACCCTAATAAGAGAAAGAGCTATCTCATGGGATGTGTGAAAGCTACCACCCCGGTAGAAAGAGCTACCACCTCGAAAGTGTGAAAGCCATTTTAGCGGCCACTTTGGAAAGGGCTACCTTAGAGGATGTGTGAAGCTACTACCCTTTTTGAATTTTTGTTACCTTTTGTAGATAAATAAGTCCCTTGTACATAGAACTTTGAGGAGTATACTTTGAGTTGACTTGAGTGAGTTCACACACTTACACGATATCGGGTTTGTCGTCCTTTTTTATTCTAGTTTTTAGCTAGAGCATTGATTCTTTTATATTTAGTGTTGAAATTTCCCGTACTTGTAGAATACACTCTTTGCATGCTTTGGTGAACCTAAGGCCAAGCTCTTCCAATGTTTCCTTCATCTATGCATATAATGTATTAATCTTTGCTTGAGGACAAGCAAAAGCTTAAGTATGGGGGAGTTTGATAAGTGTTTGTGCGATAAGAATATGAAGTGTTCTTTCCTTTTTTGAGAATTACTTTTCTCGGGTTTTAACGCTAATATGGGCGTATTTATGTTATTTTATGTAGGTAGGGTTGTGAGGCCGATTATGAGAGAAAGAAGCCAATGTGGATTGTAATGCACTAATTTTGGAGGAAATCTTGCTAAAGGTTCAAACGCGAAGACATAGGTCGGATTCCAGATGCAGGAATGTGTGTCAATCTCCTCGTACTTGAGTTAGCACAACTATTTGGAGGGGAACAAGGGCAGTGACATTCAAGCATTCTGACTTGTTCATATAGAACAAGATCTCCAACAACATGTCCATTATTGAAGAAGAAAGGCGATCCACTTCGTAAATGTGTCCCCGTTTGATTTACCTCGATGAAAGTATGGATTCAGGAGTATTTCAAGCCGGTACTGTAGCAGGGTACTATAGAAATGTTGTAGCAAAGATTTGGTAGCAGCACTGTTTACAGCCGACCGAGAAAACAGAAAAACAGAGAATCCACATGGGCGTGTGGAAACTCCCCATGGCCGTGTGAAAAATCCACAGGGGCACCCACATGGGTGTGTGGATTTTCGATTGACAAGGTCCCCTTGCGTATATCCCGCAAGTGCACGGATTTGTTGAAGTAATAATCCTGGATGAGCGGGTATCGAATCCACAGGAAATAAGGAATAAAAACACTTAATCCGCTTCTTAGCTATGTGAAAGATCAGTAGTGATAAGTGTGACAATGATTCAATTCTCAATAGTAAAAACAACAAGGAAGAGAGTACGAGTAAAGAGGGAGGTAAGACAATCGATAAAGATGGGGTACTCGGATAATGCTCCGCCTAGGATAATCATTTCAAGTGCAAGAATCCTCTATTATGCTTCCTAATCAATGTAATGGTGAGTCGTGGAAATCCTTAAATACATAGTCCCAAATCTAAGGTCAACTATGGCTAACTCTATACATGTCCCGGAGGAGAGATTAAATAATCTCTCAACCTCGCACTCGAATAGAGTTACAATGAGCTCTAGGGATTCCAAGTGATAAATCTCTTCCTAATTATAGACCTAAACCTTTGGTCCTGGTGGAAGGTCCCTAACCATAATTAAGACCTAGATACTAAGATCACCTCAACGCTTCACTCCGTTGCACGTGCAACTAAGCCTCAGTAGAGGGTCATCTCTTAGACCATTCACTCTATTATGGCCGCAAAGAACTCGAGGAAAGGAGGTAGAATCTATCACGTCAGTGGGGAAAGGGGACGCTTGTGTACCTCTTGACTCACCCTCTCAACCCTCTCCAACCTAGCTTTGTCTAACGCTCATGGTGTGTCACTCACTCACAAGGTTACCAACAAGAACTCTCAACCCTGGTTTCACTCTAGGGGAAATATTCATACAATCAAGCATTCAAGGTTGGAACTCACAATAAACATGAATTAATTGAAAGCATAATAAAGAGATTCAATGAAACAAATACATCCTAGGGTTCACAAATACCCAAGTACCCAATAGGGGTTCAGCTCTCCATGGAGATAAGTACAATCAAAGAAATAGAATGTAAAAGCAATGAATCCATAGAGAAACCCCCTCCATAATTGTGTCGATGGTCTTGTGGAAATGGCAGTCACGTCGTGGATCGCTTTGCTTCTTTAATGACGGACAAGTTGGTGGAGATCTTGTTCTATGTGTATAAGTTGGAATGCTTGAGTGTGACTGCCCTTGTACCCCTCTAAATGGTTGTGCTAACTCAAATACGAGAAGGTTGGCACATACTCTAGCATCTCGCACCCAACCTATGTCTTCGCGTTTGAACCTTAGCAAGATTTCCTACAAAATCGGTGCATTATGATCCACATTGGCTTCTTTCCTTCATCCTCGGCCTAGCAACCCTACCTGTACGAAAGTAACATAAAAACACACATCTTAGTGTAAAAACCCAAGAAAAGTAATGCTCAACATAAGGAAAGAATGCTTCCCATTCATATCACACAAGCACTAATCAAACTCCCCCACACTTAAGCTTTTTGCTTGTCCTTAGGTCCACCAAAAGTGCTTGGCCTTAGGTCCACCAAAGTGTATAGAGAGAGCATTCTACAAGTAAGGGAAATTTTAACATTAAATACAAAAAATCAAAGTTCTAGCTAAAAACTTGAATAAAAAAGGACCACAAACCCAAAATCGTGTACGTGTGTGAACTCACTCAAAACAACCCAAGGTATACTCCTCAAAGTTCTAAGTACAAGGGACTTATTTATCTACAAAAGTGACAACAATTTCAAAGATGGTAGTAGCTTCACACATCCTCTAAGGTAGGCCTTTCCAAAGCGGCCGCTAAGGTGGCTTTCACACTTTCGAGGTGGTAGCTCTTTCTACCGGAGTTGTAGCTTTTACTCATCCTATGAGATAGCTCTTTCTCTCATTAGGGCATAGCTAGTATCTGACTTATGAGAGTAGCTTCATACTTCATAGGTGGTAGCTCTTTCCACCCAACAAGCACAAATAAACAATAAAACTATTTTGTTCTTTCTTTTCATTTTCCATTTTTTTTTTAGAATTTAACAAAAGAAACAACTATAACTAGTCCCTTTAACATCTAACATGAGTTTCCAATAGTGTTTAAAGAGTGAGTAGTGCACTAAGTGTAAATCGGGTAAAAATTCCTAGAAATTCAAGCAAGAACTGGAGCATGAAAACATTCAATGTTAAAATTTCTCCTAAACTCAAGAATACAATCATTGTAACTAAGGTGAACCTCCATTGGCTATGTGAGCATGTATATCAATCAAGAACAATAAAAAGGATGTGTGCACTATGAAACTCCCCCCCACACTTAAGTTATACATTGTCCTCAACGTACATATTCAAGCTCACTCAAAATATATATTAATGAAGAATATATATGGGAGAAGCAATCAAAACAATACTCCCCTGACTCCTAGTGTCGCGTTTGATGAAGCTAAGTCCTTGGGAGTAATGTTCCGACGGGTTGTGAAGCTCGCATGGCCAAGTGCCAAAGCACTTTGGCGGTGCCCGTGACAAAGTCTCAATTCCCAAGATGACAAGACCATCTGCACGCATACGAGGGGTTCGAGTGAAGCACGGGAAAAAAACAAAAACTAACTCGAGTATATAAAAAGATAAAGCAATGAATACAACTCGAGATGCAAAATGAAAAATAAACTTAAAAAGGAGAATCCTTTTACGAGTGAACAAGTCTAAAATAAAATAAAAAGAAAGGAAATGCAGAAAAATAAAGTCAAATGTCGGTGTCACGCTCTGTCGGCTCCTCTGCTGCTGCTGGTGGTGGGGAAGCACATGGTGGATCCTGTGGTGCTAAAATAGGTGATGGGGATGCTGGAGGTGCCGAGGGAGCCTAAGGAGTCCTCGGACGCAAGACAAATGATGAGGCGACGTCTCGCTCTAAGATCTGCTACAATACATCGAAAGCGTGCCATGAACTCGTGTAATGAGTGACCTGTGTAACCCTAATCTCTGCAATTTTTGCTCAAGCCTCGACCACCTACCGCCCTGTATCACTCCCACCGCATTCTTGAGCCTCTCAAAGCGATCATGGGCTTGAGGTGGTGTAAACAAACGTACGGGGGGTACGTTCTCCACCACTTGAGGTGCCTCAGTCTCCATTGCTACTCGGCCGAGGGCTCGTCCACCGTATCCTCGAATGGTATATTCAGCACATAAAACACCACTTGGATATTTACTGACCAATCCCATGAGCCTCATTATTTCTAACCCAAGTGGTGTTGGTATTATCATCTTCTCGGCTCCGCTGATTTTGTCTTGTAGACCCATCGCCAAAATGAGTCTAGTAATGTATGGACCAGAGAAAATGACACCTAGTCACGGGTATCTTGTCCTTGATGCTTCAAATACTCCACTAAAATGTGCCCCGGATGGACGGAGCTTATTCCAAAACCATGGAGTATAAAGTACATGCAGTTCTTGCTTGTTTATGACTCCCGTGCTATCACCGCGACCATTCACGACACGCTTATGATGGCGTGAAGATATACGTAACTAGGTCGAGATAAACATGAGGGCCTTAGACACTCCTGGTTCATATCGCCTTACCACATAGTATTTTATACGCCTCCTTGGGAGATAAACCCGACATGTCAATTGGAAGACTCTCATACTCCTCAGTTTCAGTATACTCCTCATCAAATAGACCAAGTCTAGTAGAGAACTATATGACGCTCATATTATGATGTTGCCCAAAAAGCTACGAGGCTGAATAAGCGCTGAGACACTATCAAAATAAGCATAAGAGCGGTTGAATTCAAATGAAACAAGCACCTATAAAGTGAGGGAGCAGATAGCAGGGTCATGAATATTCAATAACTTGTGCCAACTATCGACCAATAATAGTTTCTTGACCTCATCAGCCCATGTCATCTGCTATTTGCACCTTCCTGAGTGACCCAACATCTGGGATTCGTGTTTGACCAAACTTAAGCTTCGCTAACCGTTCAAACCAAGCTCGATGCGCTGGAAGTGTGAATTCCATGTCTTCCGGCTCAGGGGCAGGCCTTCTAGGATGTTTAGCAACTACCTTCTTCGATCTAGTGGCCATACCTGCATGTATTAGAAAAAAAGAAAAATCAATAAGTTTCATTCAGACTGCAGGAAAATAACAACACACGCCAATGCGGAAATTCCACACGCCCATGTACTTTCACGGGGCGTGGAAAATGCACGGCCCTTGCAGCCATTCTTCCAGCTACACCCCTATCTCACTTCCAGATCTTCTCAAAAAAACAAATCATAAACATTTTTAGTAAGAAATCGATGTGCATTATCCATTTTAATCGCATAGTAATCAGCTAGACTCAAAGGAAGTCAGTGATGAGAGGAAACAAAGGCTTCCTGACGAGTTAAAGCTAAACACCCTTACAATCCGCACAATGCACAATCAATCGATTCAAAGACAACAATAGGAGGACATGAGAATGTCGGAAAAATGTTCTTTGGGCAGCTTAGGGTTAGCTTAGGAATAAAGGTGTGACCAATGTATTGGGAGAAGCGAGATAGTCGTTTAATTCCTGGAGATCCACACGGGCGTGCGGGAATTACCCATGCCCGTGTGCCTCATTACGATAGAGCCACAGGGGCATACACATGCCCTTGTACGCTCTCGGGAAAACACCTCATGTCTCAGAACACTCTCCCACAAACGTGTGGAAAATACCCACACCGGTGCGCCACTTCCCACGAGGCGGCCACACGTCCTTGTGGTTTCTCCGGACATCACGAGAAAAAAATAGCTAAGTGTTCCACACGCCCGTGCAGAAATTCCACACGGGCGTGGACATTCACATGCCCAACTCACAAGGGCACCCACACGCCCCTATGTTTTCTCAGTATGAAATGGGATCCTCTACAGAGTTTCACACGGGCGTATGGAAATTACCCATGCTCGTGTACGTTTCACAAAGTCGCCCACAGGGGCGAGTTCATGCCCCTGTTTACTCTCGGGATAATCGGCCAAACTCTGCAGGAATTCACACATCCGTACGGAAATTACACACGGGAGTGCGATATTCGCATGGTCGTTCACAGGGGCAACTGCACGTCCTTGTGCCTTCTCTGGATGAGCTCGCAATACAAATCCACGGGCGTGCCGAAATTCCACACGCCCATGCATTTTCACTGGATGCCTTAGAAAAACCTGTAGGCTCTGCAGAAACTTTCTGAACATGTTTACACACTCAGAGCCTTCCCTAGTATGCAAGTTTTACAAGTGAAAAACATGGAATAAAGCTCAAGTGACACAACTTTGCCTCTTCCACATGAAAACACGCGATGAGTACACAAAGCTCGCAAGAAGATCTCAACAAAGTATCTAAAAATCAAGACACCAACACTTAACAATTATTCTTGAAAACAAACTAAACTAGAAGATAAGAAACAGTAAACACTTGGGTTGCCTCCCAAGAAGGGCTTGTTTAACGTCACTAAGCTTGTCGTACCTTGCCTTACCTCACGGGGGTTCATGGAGGAAATATACTTCTCTATTGTCACTACAAATATCTCCGCCATAGTATGGTTTCAACCTATGTCCATTCAACTTGAATGTGCCCTTCTCCACATGTTCAGAGATTTTCTGCAGAGCCTGTAGATTTTTCTAAGGCATCTAGAGACAACACACGAGCGTGTGGAATTTCCGCACGCCCGTGGATTTGCATTGTGAGCTCATCCAGAGAAGGCACAGAGGTGTGCGGCGGCCCCTGTGAACGACTATGAGACTGTCACACAGCCATGGGTAATTTCCGCACGGGTGTGTGAATTCCTGCAGAGTTAGGTAGATTATCCCGAGAGTACACAGGGGCGTGGACTCGCCCCTGTGGGCGACCTTGTAAAAACTGCACGGGCGTGGGTAATATCCAAATGCCCATGCGAAACTCTGCAAAGGAGTTCTCTACATCCCCAGAAGACACAGGGGCGTGTGGCTGCCCCTGTGAGTTGGGCATGTAAATGTCCACGCCCGTGCGGAATTTCCGCATGGGCATATAGAACACTTGGTATTTTCCTTGGATGTCTAGAGAAGCCACAGGGGCGTGCGACTGCCCTGTGGGTCGGGCGCACAGGGGTGGGTATTTTCCGCACGCCCGTGTGAGATCGTTCAAAGTCAGTGAGAGTTTTTCCCGAGAGAGCACAGGGGCGTGCGTGCACCCCTGTGGCTCTCTTATAATGAGGCGCACGGGCGTGGTTAATTTCCACACGCCGGTGTGGATGCACAGAACGCCAAGGGGAGCGAGTTCTTTTTAAAGAAGATTAGTTTCTCACCATCTTCACTTCCTCTATTCGTTGGAAATATTCTCACATCAGTCTTCGACTCTATAGCGCCAATTTGGTAGGATTTTTTTGTGCGGTTTTCAGGCCAGTTCCTCATTTTCTCATTCCATCCCGTCGGTAAGCCCTATTTATTATTTTCTTTGCCAATTTATGTTTTCCATCGATTAATCTGGTTAATAATTCTGCGTTTCTTCAACTAGAAAGTTGATTTATGTTTAGAACGAAGTAGAAGTGATTTCACGGTGTATTGTTGGATTCTTGAAGCACGGCTGTGCGGTTTTCACGCCCCGTGGATCCACACGGGCGTGCGGAAATTCCCCACGACCGTGTGGATTTCTGCAGCATTAGTTTATCAACTTGTTTGATTGATTTCATTTTAAATTTTGCAGATTATGGCACCTCAGTCGAAGAAGCAAGCTGATAAGTGGCCGCGTGAGTCATCCTCTGAACCTGAGGGCATGAGTTTCGCGATTCCAGAGCATCAGGTTCGCTATAAGCGCTTGTCGAGACTCTGGTTTGGACAGACTCGATTCCTGGATATGAGTATACTGAGAGATCTACACCAGGGAGATGAGCTCGCTGATGAGATCGAGGATCTCATTTCAGTAGGTGGTTGGAGACAGTTATTGATGATTAGAGAGCCAGCCATCCAAGAGTTTGCACTGGAGGTGCTATCATCATTCGAGTTTGATAGATCTTACGTGAGTTTTGATAGTTTGAACACTATTCAGTTTAGAGCACTTGGACACCACCATAGCTTGAGCATCACTCAGTTTTCAGTTATGTTGGCTTGTATGAGGAAGCATTCACAGACACTGAGGAGTACTCTCAGTTACCGACTGATTACCCTGTCACCTTGACACCACAGAGGGCTTACAGAGTACTATATGGTTAGGGTCAGTATGAGCCGGGGGTGTCCAAGGCCACGTGCCTTTCCCGACCTGCATACAGATATTTACATGCCATCATGAGTAGGTCGGTGAATGGCCGTGGTGATAGCACTGGTGTTCTGAGCCGGCAGGAACTTCTGTACTTGTACTCGATGGTGCAGCACGTACCAATTCACTTAGGGCACATCATGGCCGAGTACATCAGACATCAGGGGTACTATGCTAGATTGGGAGTGATCTTCTTGGGCCTTTACATCACGAGATTAGTATTGGGCATGGGTCTCTTGAACTCGATTCGCGGGGCTGAGAAGATGATTATACCTGTGCCCCTGAGCGTAGAGACAATGAGGTTGATGGGCATGGTCCGCCAGGTTCGGACAATGGTTTTTGCTTTAGTTTTACTAGCTCTAGAGATAGCGAAGGATGAGGGAGATGAAGCCGGGGCATCTCAGCCCGCTCCCAAGCCTCAGCCAGCACCGATGGAGACCGAGGCACCTCTAGTAGCAGAGGAACCACCCCCCGTGCGTATGTTTTCACCATCTCACGCTCATGATCGCTTCGAGAGGCTCGAGAGCGCTGTGGGAGAGATACGGATAGAGGTAGTTGAGGCTCGAGCTGAGATTGCAAAGATTAGAGCTACGCAGGTCACTCAGTACACAGAGTTCATGGCAAATTTCGACATATTACAGTAGATCTTAGAGCAAGACGTCGCCTCATCATTAGTCTTGCGGCCAAGGACTCCTCAGACCCCTTCAGTTCCTCCAGCATCTCCATCCCCTAACCCAGCACCGGTGGACCCACCATGTGCGTCTTCACCAACAGCAGCACTGGAGCCCGAGGGCGACACCGACACTTGACTTTACCTTATTTTCTTTTTTTTGCATTTTATTTTTAGACTTGTTCACTCAGAAAAGATTTTCCTTCTAAGTTTATTTTCATTTTGCATCTCGAGTTGTATTCATTGTCTATCTTTTATATACTCGAGATATTTTGTTTTTATTGAGCTTCACTGAACCCCCTTGTGTATGCGTGCAGATGGTCTTGTCATCATGGGAATTGAGACTTAGTGACACGTCCGAATATGCGTATAAACCGCAAGTGCACGGGTGTCGAAGTAATAATTACCCGGTGAGTCGGGTAGTCGAATCCACAGGGAACGGAAGTATTAGTAATAACCACTTCTCAATTATCTAGTCGGAATCAATGAATATGATGAAGTGAACTAATTGCAAGCAAAGCAAACAAGTATGCAAGAAATAAAGTAGAAGAGTCTCAATCACTAAGGATGAGGTATTCGGGCAATGATCCCCCTAAGATCTTCCTTTAAGCTCAAGATTCACTAAATGCTCTAGAATCGGGTCTAATGAGTCGAGGTAGTCCAACGATAACCAATCCTTGTCTCCAAGCAAAAGGCACTAGTACCCTACAAGGTCCCGGTGGAGAAATCGACCAATATCAACACTTCACACCCTATATGACCGCAATATGCCATAAGAAAACCTAAGAGTGAAACAGATTCCTAAATGTAGATCCAACCCTAATTCCCGGCGAAGGATCCTAACCCCCTACAAGGTCCCGGCGGAGAAATCGAGCAATCTCACGCCTCACACCAAATATGGTTGCAAAGAGAATATGGAATACGGAGATAGGAAACACTGAATCGAAGGGGAAAGGGGACACTCCTCCATCTCAAGGCTCACCCTCTCAACCCTCTTTAATCTTGGAAATCTAACTCTAATGGAGACCTCTCACATCAAAGTATTAAATCATGCAATGTAAATCAACCACGAGGATTAACAACACTAGCAAGCAATTAAATCACAAGATTAAAACTCAAGACAACTCGGATTAACTAGAAGCATTAAGAGAATCAATCCAAAATATAAATCTTAGGGTTCACATGCCCAAATACCCACTAGGGTTTAGCCCTCCATGGGCCTAGTTATAAAAACAATAATGGATACAATGAAAAAAACAATAAAACCCATAGAAAAACCCCCTCGAATTTCGCGGATTGGCCTTGATTGGTAGTTCTACGTCTTGAAGGGTTCCTCTCCGAAGCTAGGTCGCCAATGGCTCCCAAAAATGCTATGACATCGAAGGAACCAATCAAAGTTGGTGAAGAACTCCCTCTCAATCGGCGAAGACCTTCTCCTCAAACCCTAGCCGCCTCTCTCTCAATGTCTATCTCAAAGCTCCATAAAAAGTCCCTTTAGAATCGGCCAAAGGTGTATTTATAGCCTCACATCGCGTGCATCACGTGCCCCCCAGCGCCCGTGTGGATTTTCCAGCGCCCGTGTGAGGCTGCGGGAAAGTCCCTCAGCGGGCGCATGAGCGATAATTCCGCTATAGTACTTTTTCTTTGCGGTGATTTCCATAGCGATGATAAACATTCTCCTCTTAAGGCCATACGATCGGGCACACGATCATATGGTAGAGCTATCTGACTTTTCCTTCATCAATGCGTCTTGAAAGGTCTTGAAATCTTTACAAAGAGGAGGAATGTGGAGACATGGCTGCCTTTGTGCCCTTCCATTAATAACTTGCCTTGCAAAACTATGGAAGTTGGCACACATCTCCTCATACACGAACTCCTCTTGTGTCTTCCAACTTGATTTGTACAAGAACTCCCAATATTATGCCATGATAGCCTATCTTCGCTCCCTTTTGTATTCCCAATGCCTTCACAACCTATATGCATAAAAGAACACCCAATACATGAAATGAGACATAAACTGTATAAAATATGATGCTCAATGTATGTAAAACATGCATAAAAACATGTTCACTCAAGCACTTATCACTTAGTCATGGGCACGGGCAAGGTGCTTAGGCACTTGGCCGTGTGAGCTTCATAACCCGTCAGAACACTACTCCCATGGAATTAGCTTCATCAAACGCAACACTAGGAGTCAGGGGAGTATTGTTTTGATTGCTTCTCCCACAATTGCTTTTGAATGATATACATTTTGAGTAAGCTTGCATGTTTACATTGGTGACAATGTACATCTTAAGTGTGGGGTGGAGTTTCATAGTGCACACATCCTTTCTATTGTTCTTGATTGATATATGCTCACATAGCCAATGGCAGTTCACCTTAGTTGCAAGGATTGTATTCTTGAGTTTAGGAGAATTTTTACCATTGAATGTTTTCATGCTCTAATTTTGCTTGAATGTCTATAAATTTTTGCCCGATTTATACTTGTTACACTACTCACTTATTAGATTCTTTTGGAAACTTAAGTTTGATGTTAAAGGAACTAGTTATAGTAGTTGTTTCTTGTGTTGAATTCTGAAAAGAAAAAAAGAACAAAAATAGTTTTTATTGTTTATTTGTGCTTGTTGGGTAGGAAAGAGCTACCACCTATGAAGTATGAAGCTACTCTCATAAGTTGGATACTAGCTATGCCCTAATGAGAGAAAGAGCTATCTCATAGGATGAGTGAAAGCTACCACTTCGGTAGAAAGAGCTACCACCACGAAAGTGTGAAAGCTACCTTAGCGGCCGCTTTGGAAAGGTCTACCTTAGAGGATGTGTGAAGCTACTACCATCTTTGAAATTGTTGTCACTTTTGTAGCTAAATAAGTCCCTTGTACTTAGAACTTTGAGGAGTTGATAAGTGCATGTGCAATATGAATGCGAAGCATTATTTCCTTATGTTGAGCATTACTTTCCTCGGTTTTTTTCACACTAATATGTGTTTTTTTATGTTACTTTCTTCCATGTAGGGGTTGTGAAACCAATTATGAAGGAAAAGAAGCCAATGTGGATCACAATGCACCGATTTTGGATGAAATCTTGCTAAAAGTTCAAGCAGGGAAGATATAAGTCGGGTGCGAGATGCTAGAAGTGGGTGCCAACCTCCATGTATTTGAGTTTACACAACCATTTGGAGGGCACAAGGGCGAGTCACACTCAAGCATTTCGACTTATGCACATAGAGCGTAGCTGATTCTTTGATTCACGACCGGCCGAAAACCGTGAAAGCGAGAGAATCCACGCAGGCGTGTGGAAATTATGCCACGCGTGTGGAAATTCACTGCAGGCGTGTGTACCGTACACGCCCGTGGAGTCGCCCGATTCCAGCCTTATTCAAAGCCGATTCAGCCCCGATTTTGGTATTCTTTTCTCCATCTTTTCCCCAACTTGCGAGAGGGCTTGGCTAGGGGTTTCGAGGGGTATTGGCCAAGGTTTTGGAGAGGTTCTCGGCTCCGACATCATGATTCCATTAGGAAGAAGGTTGGTAGGGGAGCTTCGATCGATCAGTATCCTATACCGGATGAAGGAATCCTTGGGCGACAGTAGAGGACTTTCCACAAGACCATCGACCACGACCATCGAGGGGTTTCTTTATGGATTCATTTCTTTTTATATTCTATTACTTTGATTGTACTTAGCTCCATGGAGGCTAAACCCCTAGTGAGATACTTGGGTGATTGTGAACCCGTAGGATGTATTCGTTTCATTCAACTTCTTTATTATGCTTTCAATAAATTGATGCTTATTGTGAGTTCAACCTTGAATGCTTGATTGTATGAACATTTCCAGCGTCCCATTTCCTCAGCGTGATAGACTCTACCTCCGTTCCTCGAGTTCTTTGCCGCCATAATAGAGTGAATGGTCTAAGGGATGAACCTCCTCTGGGCCCTAGTTGCGCGTGCAATAGAGTGAAGCGTTGAGGGTGATCTTAGTATCTAGGGGCTTAATTGTGGCTAAGGGACCTTCCGCTTTGGACCAAAGGGTTGAGGCCTACGTTTAGGGAAGAGATTTATCACTTGGAATCCCTAGAGCTCATTGCAACTCTGTCACGAGTCGCGAGGGTGTTGAGATTGTTCGATTTCTTCTCGGGACATGTATAGAGTTAGGCATTGTTGACCTTAGATTTGGGACTATGTAATTAAGGATTTCCATGACTCACCATTGCATTGATTAGGAAGCATAATAGAGGGTTCTTGCACTTAAAACAATTATCCTAGGTGGAGCATTATCCGGGTACCCCATCTTTATCGATTGCCTTACCCCCTTCTTTACTTTTGCTCTCTTACTTGTTGCTTTTACTGTTGAGAATTGAATCATTACCACTTATCATTGTTGATACTTCACATACCTAAGAATCGAATTAAGTGTCTTTACTCCCTACTCCCTGTGGATTTGACCCCGCTCACCCGGGATTATTACTTCGACAAGCCCGTGCACTTGCGGGATATAAGCAAGGGGATCTTGTCAGCAGTATACCTTGGGTTGTTTTGAGTGAGTTCACACACGTACACGATTTCGGGTTTGTTGTCCTTTTTTATTCAAGTTTTTAGCTAGAGCTTTGATCTTTCATATTTAGTGTTGAAATTTGACTTACATGCAGAATGCTCTCTTTGTATACTTTGGTGAACCTAAGGCCAAGAACTTTCAATATTGTCTTCATTGATGCACGGAATGTTTAATTTTTGCTTGAGGATAAGCAGAAGCATAAGTGTGGGGGAGTTTGATAAGTGCTTGTGCGATATGAATGCGAAGCGTTCATTTCTTATGTTGAGCATTACTTTTCTTGGGTTTTTACACTAATATGTGTGTTTTTATGTTACTTTCGTGCAGGCAGGGTTGTGAGGCCGAGTATGAAGGAAAGAAGCCAATGTGGAGCACAATGCACTGATTTTAAAGGAAATCTTGTTAACGTTCAAAAACGAAGACATAGGTCGGGTGTGAGATGCTAGAGTGTGTGCCAACCTCCTGGTATTCTAGTTGGCACATCCATTTGGAGGGGCAAAAAGGCAGTCACACTCGAGCATTCCGACTTATGCACATAGAACAAGAGCTCCATAGCGTGTACACCATTGAAGAAAGCAAGTGATCCACGACATGAGCGTGTGCCCGTTTGCATTACCCCGATGAAAGTATGGATTAGGGAAGCTATTTAAGCGGTATTGTAGTAACTACTTGTATCAAAAGTATTGTAGCGACCTTGTTCACAATCGGACGAGAAAAGCAGGAGTTCGGAGAATCCACGCAGGCGTGTGGGAAATTATCACGCCCGTGTGGAAATTCTACATGGGCGTGTGAAGTATCACGCCCGGTGTAGTGGACCCGATTCCATCTCTATTTAAAAGCACATTCGAGCACCGATTTTTAGTATTCTTTTCTCCATCTTTTCCCCAACTTGAGAGGGCTTCGGCTAGGGGTTTTGAGGCGTATTGGCTAGGGGTTTTTGGAGAGGTTCTCGGCTCCGACATCATCATTCCTTAGGAAAAAGGTTGGTAGGGGAGGCGTCAGTCAGGGCGTATCCTATACCGGGATGAGGGAATCCTTGGGACGGCAGTAGAGGACTCTCCACAAGACCATCGACCACGACCATCGAGGGGTTTTCTATGGATTCATTGCTTTTTACATTCTATTTCTTTTGATTGTACTTAGCTCCATGGAGAGCTAAACCACTAGTGGGTACTTGGGTATTTGTGAACCCTAGGATGAATTTGTTTCATTGAATCTCTTTATTATGCTTTCAATTAATTGATGTTAATTGTGAGTTCCAATCTTGAGTGCTAGATTGTATGAACATTTCCCCTAGAGTGACACTAGGGGTTGAGAGTTCTCGTTGGTAACCTTGTGAGTGAGTGACACACCACGAGGCGTTAGACAAAAACTATGTTGGAGAGGGGTTGAGAGGGGTGAGTCGAGAGTGCAGAGGCGTCCCTTTCCCCTCGGCGTGATAGATTTCACCTCAGTTCCTCGAGGTTCTTTGCGGCCATAAAAGAGTGAGATGGTCTAAGGGATGAACTTCCAGCTGGGCTTAGTTGCACGTTCAGCAGAGTGAAGCGTTGAGGGTGATCTTAGTATCTAGGGGCTTAATCGTGGTTAGGGACCTTCCACCTGGACCTAAGGGTTAGGTCTATAATTAGGAAGAGATTTATCACTTGGAATCCCTATAGCTCATCGCTACTCTGTGCGAGTGTGATGTTGAGAGGTTATCTAATCCCTCCTCCGGGACATGTATAGAGTTAGGCATAGTTGACCTTAGATTTGGGACTATGTAATTAAGGATTTCCACAACTCACCATTCTATTGATTAGGAAGCATAATAGAGGGTTCTTGCACTTGAAACAATTATCCTAGGTGGAGCATTATCCGAGTACCCCATCTTTATCGATTGTCTTACCTCCTCCTTTACTCGTGCTCTCTTACTTGTTGATTTTACTTTTGAGAATTGAATCATTGTCACAATTATCACTATTGATCTTTCACATAGCTAACAAGTGAATTAAGTGTTTTTTATTCCCTACTCCCTGTGGATTCGATACCCGCTAATCTTGGATTATTACTTCGACAAACCCGTGCACTTGTGGGATATACGCAAGGGGACCTTGTCAGTGAGCATGTATATCAATCAAGAATAATAAAAAGGATGTGTGCACTATTAAACTTCCCGCCACACTTAAGTTGTACAGTGTCCCCAATGTACACATGCAAGCTCACTCATAATTTATATCAATGAAGAATATATGTGGGAAAAAGCAATCAAAAACAATACTCACGACTCCTAGTGTTGCGTTTGATGAAGCTAAATCCTTGGGAGTAGTGTTCCAGCAGGCTGTGAAGCTCACACGGTCAAGTGCCAAAAGCACTTTGGCCGTGCCCATGACAAAGTCTCAATTCCATAGTGACAAGACCATGCATGCGCATATAAGGGGATTCGGTGAAGCTCAATAAAAAAATAAAAATAACTCGAGTCAAATATAAAAAGATGAGACAATGAATACAACTCGAGATGCAAAATGAAAAATAAACTCGAGAAGTAGAATCCTTTCTCGGGTGAACAAGTCTAAAAATAAAATGCAAAAATAAAGAAAATGCGAGAAAAAAATAAAAGTCAAATGTCGATTGTCACGCTCTATCGGCTCCTACGCTACTCTGCTGGTGGTGGGGAAACATAAGATGGATCCACGGTCTTTGGTATAGAGGATGAGAGTGCGAGGGAGATCTGAGAGGGGGCTGAGGTGTCCTCGGTCACAAGACAAATGAGGAGGCGACGTCTCGCTCTAAAATCTGCTGTAATACGTCAAAATGTGCCATGAAATCTGTGTACTGAGTGGCCTGCATAGCCCTAATCTCGGCAATCTCTTCTTAAGCCTCAGCCACCTCGGTCCATATCACTCCCACGGCACTCTCGAGCCTCTCGAAGCGATCATGGGCTCAAGATGGTGAAAACATACATACGGGAGGAGCGTCCACTGCCGCCGAAGGTTCCTCGGTCTCCATCGGCACTAACTGAGGCTGCGGAGCAGGCTGGGAAGCCTCGGCATGATCACCCTCACCCTCAGCTATCTCTGGAACTGGTAGCACTAACGCATAAACCCCTATCCGAACTCTACGGACCATGCCCATCAATCTCAGTGTCTCTAAACTCAGGGGGGGTAGGTATACTCGTCTTCTCAGCCCACGAATAGCATACAAGAGACCCATGCCCAGCACTAATCTAGTAATGTAGGGACCCGAAAAGATCACTCCCTGTCTAGCATAATGCCCCTGATGTCTGATGTACTCTGCCATGATGTGTCCTAAGTGAATCGGTACGCGCTGCACCATCGAGTACAATTACAGAAGTTCCTATCGGCTTAGAACACCAGTGCTATCACCACGGCCATTCACTGACCTACTCATGATCTGTATGTAGGTTGGGGAAAGGCCGCGTGCTATGGACTCTATGGCCTTGGACACCCCTCAGCTCGTCTTGACCACGACCATGTAGCACTCTGTAAGCTCAATGCTGTCTGTCGAGGGTCCGGGATAATCGATCGTGGCGAGAGTACTCCTCGGTGTGCTAGTGAATGCCTCCTCACACAAAGCCAAGTACAAGCGAGCTGAGTAGCAGCTCAAGCTATGGTGTTGTCCAAATACTACGAGGCTGAATGGCATCAATCTTGTCAAAAGCTCGAATAGGATCGCATCGAGAAATCAAATGATGACAAGACCTCCAGTGCAAGCTCTCGTATGGCTGGCTCTCTAATATTCAATAACTACTTCCAACCACCTACCGATACGAGATCCTCGACCTTGTCTGCAAACTCATCTCCCTGCTGCAGATCTCTCAGTATACTCGTATCAAGGAATCGAGTTTGTCCAAAATGAACTCTCGACAACCGCTCAAAACGAACCCTGTGCTCCGGAATGGTGAAACTCATGTCCTCAGACTCGGAAGATAACTCACGCGACCTCTTATCATCTTGCTTCTTCGATTGGGGTGCCATAACACGCAAAAATTTGAGAAGAAATTGGTCAAAAGCAAGATGATAAAAGCATTATGCGAGAATTCCACATGGTCGTCTTTGAATTTCGACGTAGCCGTGTGGATCCGCAGACACGTGAAAAACCCGCACGGCCGTGCCTTAAAAATTCAATAATAAATCTTAAAACTACTTCTAACTTTGTTCTAAATATGACTAATCCCCCTAATTGAAGAAGCGAAGAGTGTCTCACGGAGATTCATCAAATTAAATCATGAATTGACAAAGAAATCAAGAAAAGCAGAAAAAGAGGGCTCACCGAGCGAGTTGAGGGCGAAAACTTAAGATTCGGCCAAAAACCTCGGAATAACTCCACCAAATTGACATAAGAGTCGGGGGAATGATGTGAGGGGCATTCTTAGAGGAATAGAGGATGTGAACAAGGAAAAGAAATGACTCATCTTTAAAAAAAGTCGCCCCTTGGCGTTCTTTGCATCCACGAGGCGTCGCGGAAATTACCGCCCGTATGCCTCGATAAGAGAGCTCCACGAGGCGGATGCGTCCTACGCACTCTTGGGAGAAACTTCGCACGATTTCGAGCGCCCCTCCATGGGCGTGCGGAAGTACTCACGCCCGTCGCCCGACCAGCGATGGCGAGATGCGCTCCACAGCTGCTTTCTACGGACATCAAGAAAAATCTCCTAAATGTTTACTGCGCCCGTCGCGGCAATTATCTGCAGGCGTGGACATTCACAATCTCAAATCAAAGAGCAGCAGCACGCCCCTACAGTCTTACTCGGGATGGGGAGAGCTCCTCTATAGAGATTCGCACAGGCATATGGAAATTACCCACGCCCATGCGATTTTCACAATGTCGCCCCCAGGGGCGAGTTCACGCCCTTGTGCGTTGTCGGGATAATTTGACAAACTCTGCAGGAAATCACATGCCCGTGCGGAAGTACCCGCAGGCGTGCGATATTCGCATGGTCATTCACCAGGGGCGGCCCCTGCGTCCACATGCCTTCTCGGATGAGCTCGTAATACAAATACACGGCGTGTGGAAATTCTACATGCCCGTGTGTTTTCACTGGATGCCTTAGAAAAACCTACAGGCTCTTCAGAAAGTTTCTAAACATGTTTACACACTCAGAGCCTGCCCTAGTATGCAAGTTTTACCAGTGAAAAACATGGAATAAAGCTCAAACAACATAACTTCACCAATTCCACATGAAAACACACGATGAATATTCAAAGCCCACAAGAAAATCTCAGCACAAGCATCTAAAAATCAAGACACCAACACTTATCAAATTATTCATGCAATCAAACTACACTAGAAGATAAGAAATAGTAAACACTTGGGTTGCCTCCAAAGAAGCGCTTGTTTAACGTCACTAAGCTTAACGTACCTTGCCTTACCTCACGGGGGTTCATGGGGGAAAAATACTTCTCTATTGTCACTACAAATCTCTCCGCCATAGTATGGTTTCAGCCTATGTCCATTCACCTTGAATGTGCCCTTCTCTGGATGATTATGGTATACGGACCAGAATACCTTGATTTTAGTTTCCCAGGAATACACGTAGGCGAGAATTTAATAGTAACACCTGATCGCTTGCTTTGAAGTTCTTCGGAATTTTAATATCCTTGTCATGCCACTTCCGAATTCTTTCCTTATATATCCTTGCATTTTCATATGCCTTCATCCTCCATTCATCTAACTCATTGAGATGTAATATTCGTTGCTCTCCAGTTGCATGAAGTTGAAATTCATCACTTTAATTGCCCAATATGCTTTGTGCTCTAATTCCACCGGTAAATGGCAAGATTTTTGACAAGATCCCCTTGCGTATATCCCACAAGTGCACGGGTTTGTTGAAGTAATAATCCGGGTGGCGGGGTCGATCCACATGGAGTAGGGGAGTGGAAATACTTAATTTGGTTCTTAGTTATGTGGAAGATCGGTGGTGATTAGTGTGAAATTGATTCAATTCTCAACAATAAAAAGCAACAAGTGAGAGAAAGCAAGAATAAAGAAGAGGGCAAGGCAATCGATAAAGATGGGGTACTTTTCGGATGATGCTTTACCTAGGATAATCGTTTCAAGTGCAAGAACTCTCTATTATACTTCTAATCAGCGCCATGGTGAGTCATGGAAATCCTTACATACATAGTCCCAAATCTAATGTCAACTATGCCTAACTCTATACATGTCCCGGGAGAAATCGAACAATCTCAACACCTCGCACTCGCATAGAGTTGCAATTAGCTCTAGGGATTGCAAGTGATAAATCTCTTCTTAAAAGTAGACCTAACCCTTTGGTCTAGGCAGAAGGTCTCTAGCCACAATTAAGCCGTAGATACTAAGATCTTCTCGAGCTTCACTTCATTGCCGCAGCAACTAGGCCCCAGTGGAGGTTCATCCCTTAGACTACTCACTCTATTATGGCCTCAAAGAACTTGGGGAGCAGGTGAGAATATATCACGCCCTGAGGGAAAGGGGCAGCTCACATGCCTCTCGACTCACCCTCTCAGACCCTCTCCAGACCTAGCTTTTGTCTAGCAGCTCGTGGTGTGTCACTCACTCACAGGTTACCAACAAGAACTCTCAACCCTAGTGTCACTCTGGGGAAATGTTCATACAATTAAACTTTCAAGGTTGGAACTCACAATAAACATCAATTTATTAAAAGCATAATAAAGAAGTTCAATGAAGCGAATACATCCCTAGGGGTTCACAATCATCCAAGTACCCACTAGGCGTTTAGCTCTCCATGGAGCTTACTACAATCAAAGAAATCAAATGTAAAAGTAATGAATCCATAAAGAACGCCTCAATGGTTGTGTCGATAGTATTGTGGAGAGTCATCTACTAAATGGTCAAGGATTTCTTACGTCCGGTATAGGGATCGCCTCGATCGAGCTCCCCTACAAACCTTCTTCCTAATGGAATCACAATGTCAGAGCCGTAGAAATTCTCCAAAACCTTGGCCAATACCCCTCGAAACCCTAGCGAAAGCCCTCTGCAAGTTGGGGAAAAAGATGGAGAAAAAGAATCTTTGAAATTTGGGGCTGAAATCGGACTTTAAATAGAGTGGAATCGAGGCGACTACGCAGGCGTGTATGATGTCCACGCCCTACATGGAATTTCCACTGCGTGCGTGGATAATTTCCACACGCCTCGTGTGGATTCTCGTTTCTCGATTTCTCGAGGAATACTCTCAGGAAATACTCACGAATTCCATACTTTCATTGGGGAGTAGCATAAAGCCGGCACCACGTTTACGTCGTGAATCACTTGCTTCTTTAATGATGTACATGTTGGTGGATCTCTTGTTCTTATATGCATAAGTCGAGATGCTCGAGTGTAGCTTGCCTTTGTGCCCTCAAATGAATGTGCTCACTTTCGAATATGATGAGGTTGGCACACACTCTAGCATCTCACACGACCTATGTCTTGGCGTTTTGAACCTTAGCAAGATCTCCTCCAAAATAGGTGCATTATGATCCACATTGGCCTATTTCCTTCATACTCGGCCTCACAACCCTACAGCATGAAAGTAACATAAAAACACACATATTAATGTAAAAACCTGAGAAAAGTAATGCTTAACATAAGGAATGAGCAGCTCGCATTCATATCCCTAAAGCACTTATCAATTTTTCCATACACTAAATTATAGGGAGTGGTCCCTATTGGGGTTTTGTATGTGTTCTATGAGCACAAAGTGTGTCATCTAACCTTTCGAACTAATCTCGTTTCCCTTGTTCCACTGATTTGGTTAAGATTTTCTTTAGCTCTCTGTTTGTAACCTCCACTTGCCCACTCGTTTGTGGATGGTAAGGAGTATCAAGGCGATGATGAACTCCATAATGCTTTTAACACTTTTCGCCAATTGTGTGTTACAAAAAAATGGGTTCCCCGATCGCTAATGATAATTCTTGGAGTTCCAAATCGGGTAAATAACTTCTTCAAAAAAACTTCACCACGAGTTCTTGCATCATTAGTTGGAAGAGCACGGGCTTCCACTCACTTGGAAACATAATCAAGCTGCTACGAGAATGTATTGGTGCAATTGGACTTTGGAAATGGTCCCATGAAATCAATTCTCCATACATCAAACACCTCGTAAAAATTGCATAGGGAGTTTGAGGCATCTCGATCCCGCCGTGATAAGTTTCCGACCCTTTGACAACTATCACATCGTAAAACGAATTGATGAACATCTTGGAATAAGGTCGGCAAATAGAACCCAGCGGCTAAAACCTTCTCTGCAGTTCGACTTGATGCATAATGTCCCCCCCACTGGGCCTCAATGACAATGTGCAATGATGTTCCAACCTTCCTCCCTAGAAAGACATCACCTTATCTGCACAAATACGGAACAGGTAAGGATCTTCCCAGAAAAAATTCTTAAGGTCACTGAAAAATTTCTTCTTCTATTGAAAGCTTAAACCCTGCTTCAATACCCTTCCTAACAGATAATTCACAAAATCTGCGAACCATGGAATATCTTTTGATTCTTATTTCTGTACCGCATACAGATGCTCTTCAGGGAAGAAATCATTAATTTCCTTGCTTGTTGGTTCTTGACCCTCACAATCTTTTAATCTCGACAGATGATCTGCAACCACATTTCTCGTCCCCTTTTTTTATCTTTTTATTTCCATATCAAATTCTTGCAACAACAATATCCACGAGATCAATCTCAGACCGCATACTGCCTTGTTCATGAGATAGCGAGTACAAAATGATCCGTGAACACTTTGTGACATTAGATAGGATGAGATATGGTGCGAATTTATCAAAAGCAAACACTCTCGCTAATAATTCCTTTTTCGGTAGTGGTGTAATTCTCTTAGTGCTCTTGTGAGAGTCTTGCTAGCATAATAGATTGGTTGAAATTGCTTATTTCTCCTCGACCCAAGGCCGCTCCTTGCTGCATAATCACTAGCATCACACATTACTTGAATGGCTCATCCCACTTTGGTGTTGTCGAGGATTGGTGCTTGCACTATCTTTTCTTCGACACATTAAATACATTCGAGACGAGTTGTTTTTTTGAAATCAAAGGGATTCCTTCTCCAAGAGTTTGGTCAATGGTTGGGAGATCTTGAAAAAGTCCTTAATGAACATACTGTAAAAAGCGCATGCCCCAAGCTGCGATCCCTTTTACATTCGTAGGTGGAGGAAGCTTTTCAATTATCTCAATCTTCGCCTTATCCACCTTGATAAGTAGCTATGCGATATGAATCCGAAGCATTATTTCATTATGTTGAGCATATACTTTCCTCGGGTTTTTACACTAATATGTGTGTTTTTATGTTACTTTTACGTGCATGTAGGGGTTGTGAAACCAATTATGAAGGAAAAGAAGCCAATGTGGATCACAATGCACCGATTTTTGGGCGAAATCTTGCTAAAGTTCAAGCGAAGATATAAGTCGGGTGTGAGATGCTAGAGTGTGTGCCAACCTCCCCGTATTTGGAGGGGCACAAGGGCAGTCACACTCAAGCATTCCGACTTATGCACATAGAACAAAGATCTCCATCATTTTTATCCAGTCATTGAAGAAGCAAAGCGATCCACAGCATAAACGTGTGCCCGTTTATGTTACCTCGATGAAAAGTGGATTCGGGAGTATTTCTGGTAGAGTACTGTATTAGCCGGCCGAAAATCACAGAAACAGAGAATCCACACGGGTGTGTGGAAATTATCCACGCCCGTGTGGAAATTCCGCACTGGCGCGTTGATGAAATCCGCAAGTGCACGGGTTGTCAAGTAATACCCTGTGCGTGACACAGGGGTCGTATTCACTAGGTCCCAAGAGCTACTATTACTCCCCCCTAGATGACACTGTCAAGTCTACTAAATATAGGACTAAAACAAGATAAGGAAAATAACAAAGAGAAAACTATAAACACAAAGACTAAGGCTCACCACGTAAACAAACTAAGGAAGCAAGTAACAATGGAAGTCACGAGGGTCCCGAGGCGAGGGATCCCCTTGGGACTATTAAAGCTAGATGGATGCTAGAATTACAAAGGCAACGGTGGTTGGACCAAGAGACATCCAAAACTAGATCACCCCGATGGTCACTTTGCGGTAATCCCTAATCCAATAAGGTATTGGCTCGGGAATCTCTTGACCAAATCCTCCTCGATCGCATTACAATTAGGGGGATCTCAAATTAGAGCTGAAAACTCAACCTAGAGTGCAGCCCTAATAGTTGGAGGGTTATGAAACACCCAATGGTCATGGTGTATTCATACATATATCCCTTCCAAGCTTGGTGAGTCTAACACTAGGGCAATTGTCATGCAACCTAGTATTGTCTAAGTATGGATATCTGAGTTCTCATGCATACCCAAGCATTCAAAAGCACCAAACAAGGATCACAAACCACACAAATACCATAAATGTAAAATCAAAGCATCTATACAAAGCAAGTTCATCCCAAGGTTCACGGATGCCCGGTGACCTTAGGAGATCTGAATAAATCATCAACAAAGGAGCAAGTGTAGAAGATAAGAGATACAAAGAAAAGCTCATAACAAACTCCCCTAAGATGAAGACTAGAAGGTGGTGATGAGAACACGTCGGATCCGCGCCGGCAAGCTCCTAGATCATTTTCCTTGAGTGTAACCTTCTTCTCCCTTCGATTTTGCCCCTCGGATCTGCCTTCTCCGCGACCTTGAAGCTCTAGACGATGATGGTGGAGAGTGGTGGCCAAAAAGTCCCTTAATTGATGCCCTAACAAGCCTTATATATGCCAAGATCCTGATCGGTAAATGGGTCGATATCCGGCCGTATACCCAGACCCACTCGGAAATTTCGGTTTTCTGTTGAGAAGCTGCGATGAGCTATGAGTTACTTTGCTGATGAAATTGCTACGGTGATCCTGGCCCGGAAACGCCGCTTTGTTGTTGAATTCATCCCTAATTGCGTCGCTGAGGCCCCAAGGCTTCAAATGGGCCTGAAATGTAAAAATAACACAATTTAAACCAAAAGGGCATCGATTCAACAAATAAATATAATGAATCATACAAAACAAATACATGCAGAATACGTACTTTTAGACGTTTATCATACATCCCCACACCTAAGCGTTTGCTTGTCCCCAAACAAACAAACATGAAAAGAACAAAGGGAAAGAAGATAAGCGGCTAAAAGTGCAACCTCAACTCAAAGTAAAGGACTAGACAAGCACGACTGGACAGAAATCAAGGAGTGAGTTGTTCAATGAATAGTGAAGTATTAATAGTTCTATCTCATCTAAAGTGCTCCTGTGAGTGTGTGATAACCCCCACCTTGACCTCTACACCCTGGATTACCCCAGGATGCCTATTCGCCCACACATAATGATAATGTCATTAAGATGCTAAAGGCACCCTCAATACTCAATTAAAGAGTCCTCTGGTTTCCTAGATAAAACTCTAACTTTCAAATGACTTTGCGACAAGCTTCAAGGGAACAAAAGAGATACTTTATTTCTTTCACACATATATACAAGCATACACACTTTTTCTTTTTCTTAGGTCCGCCTAACATAGACTGCAGAGAAAAATAATCTTTTCGGATGAATGCACATCTTTGGTTAGGCACAAAGATTCACCCTTACTCAATTCACGGGTCTACATAGAGGCGCATTCATGATTAAAAAAACTTATAAAAGCGGAGGAATACTTGACATAGACCTTTTTGATCACATGTACAAACTGTATCTCATTTCCCTTGTACAGACTTGCTACAATGGTACACTTTAAGGTAGAGAAACAATAAAGGAACATGTATATAGGTGCACTAGAGATAATACAGAACTACATTCAAGCACAAATAAAGTACAACTCACAACTATCATTCTACCAAGCTAGGAAGTCCTTAACAATAAAATCATAGCTATCATAGGTAATCAAGCATGCAAATGCAAACATTTTCAAAGTTCACAGAACTCCACCCCCCACTTAAAGATGCACATTGCCCTCAATGTGCCTAATCAGTAGAATGCAACAAGATAGACAATAAAAACATAGTAAGAGGGTTTCGTGAACTTCCCCAAGTCTCAAAAGAATGAGACTTGAAGTCCATGAGATCGAGGTGACCACCAAAGATCATGGTAGATAATGGAGGAAGAAAGTGTGCTTGATGTCCTAATTCCACCCTATGCAAGGTAGAAAAGAACATCACCTCAAGGCATCTAATCACACACCCATCAAAACAAACACGATAAACAACTAACAACACAAAAAGCAAACAAAACATAGAGGTAAAAAGAAAAACAAAACAAAAATAATGTTCATGTGATGCAAGTGGAGATCATCTAACCAAAGTTACCAAGCAAAGTGGGCATCAAAAGAATGAAGAAAATCAAGAAAATGCGAGTGTACTACGGTGATTTCGGAAAAACTTTTGCAAGCACTTTGCTTGTAAAAAGTCAACCAAAAATTTTACAAATCAAGAAAAAAACACATTGATAATCATTAAGCATTCACAAACCAACAAAAATCCAGAGATTTTCACCCACAAGAACAAGAAGAACTCAAGGGGTAGAGTGAGAGGTCAAACCCTTGCCCTAGAGTAAGATGGGTGGATTAATTGGTTTGGATCCAGCAAAACCTTACTCAAACTCTAAATTTTTGTTACTAAAAATGGAAAAAGAGGAGAGAAGAGCAAACTAGAGCATGAAGAGAAAAGCGGTGGAGAAATGAGGGAGAAAGCAGTTAGAAGAATGGGGAAGAAAGAATGAATAGTAGCAGTCTCAAAACCCCACATATAATGCCCTCACTCAGGGTAGTCTTGAGGGGCATCCTTGCGGCCCGCAAGGATGGTCCTCAAAACTCTCGAATGAGTCCCAAGGGGGCATCCTTGCAGGCCACAAGGATGGTCCTCGGGATTTTCACGACACACAACAACTTTTCTCCACACTTTGCACATTTCGCACACTTGGTTATGGATCAAACCTTGAAAATCAAAGCCGGAAACATCGAATAAACACTTAAAACATCAACAGAATGCATCAAAAACAAAAATTAATCAAAAGATCACATGGCAAACAAAATAATACAAAGGCTAATGAACTAAGAAAAATGATGAAAACACAACTAAAGCCAAACCACACTAAAAACACAAGTTAAGCAAAACAACACAAATGAGAAAAATACTACAAGAAATGTAAGGAACTTGGGTTACGTCCCAAGAAGCGCTTGTTTAATGTCATTAGCTCGACGTACCTCTTTCTTACCTAGGGAGGCTTGAAAATAGTGTGTTCACCCGGCGAGGGTTCCATAAGAACTACCAAGAAATATGAAACTTACCCTCTGGGTGATGCAAATTTGGAGGTCAAGCATGAGTCACCTTTTTGGCCTCAAGGGAAAAAAGCTTTGGGCAGGGAGTTGTTTAAGCTCGGCATTGGCGGGTCCTTGGAAGGTTTCAATCTCCTACCGCATTTGCTTCCTCAACCAATTTTTAAAATTCCTTGAACTACCCAAAAAGTGTTGTTTGGGTCTCCAAGTGAACAAGTTTGGTTTGAGAACTTGTCGAAAGCTTTTGCATAGTGTGGATCAATTGTTGGCTTTATCATCCTATCCACAATATTTTTCTCAACCATAGTGTGATGAACATCAAGTGCCCATAACATTGGCTTGGGCATCAAGGAAAAAATCTTTGGTTGGGGAATTGTCCAAAACCCGGCATTGGTGGGTTTAATGATGATCTTAGCTTCCTTCCACATCTTCAAATACAATTCCCAATTTTTGTTTTTGCACTTGACCAAAATGGGTAGATTGATGGAAAGATCAATATTGAGGGCAAGTGAGCTTCTTCAATTGTAGTCGATTGAGCTTCTTCCACTTCCTCACATGTTTCCACGTCCATGAAGCTATCCACAACTGTCTTCTTTACCCCATCTTCCATGACACTAAGGCTTTCTTTAGCCACCAACACTACTTGTTTCTCGGCACTAAAAATCAATGGCCTTCAAGGTTTCACTTGGGCTATTTTTCGATGTTACTCTCGATGGGCTACTTGAAGAAGGCTCAGAATTCGCCTTAACAAGTTGCCTGACTTGGTTCTCAAGTGCTTGGATCGGCGTTTGAACACTCTTTAATACTTGTAACAAGCTCATCAAGTTTCTTTTTCATTGTCGTAAAGCGTGGCTCTGTCTACGATCATAAACTTTGCTAGAATATCTTGAGTGGTGAAAAGTCGTTTTGGTTGTTGTTGGGGCTGAAATTAGAAACTTGGGATCGATATGGACAGATTGTTGTGGATAGGTTGGGGTTGCTCTCATGGCCAAAAATTTTTCAACCTTTCTTCAAGTGCATAGGTATTCGCGGTGCTCATGCGTATTTGTTGCTCAAGTTAATAGATTTTCGAGGGGCCAAGAGCTTTTCTTGAAAATCCGAGGGCCCGTATCATTTTGGCATGTTCTCTTGGCATCTAAAGTCTTCCATTTTCTTTCTCAAGTGCATACATCTTAGCACCCAATAATTTTTCCTTGAAAATCGAGGCTGGATCACTTTGGTATGCTCTCTTGGCATCTAATTCTTCCATTTCTCTCTCAAAGTGCATACATTTTTAGCGCCAGCGGGTTTTCTTTCAAAGTCCATGGCCACTGTGTAAATAGATAAAACTAACAAAAAAATAAGCTATCACAAAAATACTGAAAGAAACTAAATAAGTAAATATACTGCAAAATGGTAAATGACATATACAAAGACAAATATTCCTAGCGACAAAGATAAATAAGCTGGAGCGGTGAGCTAAAGGTTTTCCTAGCATTCTTGGATTCCCCGGCAACGGTGCCAAAAACTTGATGAAATCCGCAAAGTGCGAATTGGTCAAAGTAATACCCTATGCATGACACAAGAGTGCGTATTCCTAGGTCCCAAGAGCTGCTATTACTCCCTAGATGACCTTTATCTAGTCTACCAAATATGGGACTAAAACAAGATAAGGAAAATATCAAGAAAAACTATAAACACAAGGACTAAGGCTCGCCACATAAACAAACTAAGGAAGCAAGTATGATCAAAGTCACGAGGTCCCGAGGCGAGATCCCTCGGGACTACTAAAAGCTGAGATGGATGCTAGAATTACAAAGAGCAGCGGTGGTTGGACCAAGAGACATCCAAAAATAGATCACCACGATGGTCCGCGGTAATCCCTAATCCAATAAGAGTATTGGCTTGGAATCTCTTCGACCAAATCCTCCTACGATCGCATTACAATTAGGGGATCTCAAATTAGGGGCCAAGCTCAACCTAGAGTACAGCCCTAATAGTTGGAGGGTATGAAATACCCAATGGTTATGAGTGTATTCATACATATATCCTTCAAAAGCTTGGTAGAGTCTAACACTAGAGGCAATGGTCATGCAACCTAGTATTGTCTAAGTATGGATATCTGAGGTTCTCATGCATGCAAGCATTCAAAAAGCACCAAAACAAGGATCACAAACCACACAAATACCATAAATGTAAATCAAAAGCATCTATACAAGCAAGTTCATCCCAAGGTTCACGGATGCCGGTGACCTTAGGGGTAATCTAAATCATCAACAAAGGAGCAAGTGTAGAAGATAGAGATATAAAGAAAAAGCTCATAACAAAACTCCCCTAAGATGAAGACTAGAAGGTGGTGGTGAGAACTTCGTCGGATCAGCGCGGCGAGCTCTAGATCGTTTTCCTTGAGTGTAACACTTCTTCTCCCTCGATTTGCCCCTCGGATCTGCCTTCTCCCCTGAGCCTTGAAGCTCTAGAGGATGATGGTGGAGAGTGGTGGCCAAAGTCCCATAATTGATGCTAACAAAGCCTTATATATGCGATCCGGTCGAGTCGAGCAGATTAGGTATCTTAGCGCATCTCACAACAGGAAGGAATTTTAGTTTTCTCTCTCGAGAAGCCCTCTGATGAGCTACGGCGGCCCCTTTCTGTACAGGTCATTGCTATGGTAAAGCTACTACAGTCTGATCTGGGAAAACGCTTTTGTTTGGCGTTCATCCCTAATCGCGTCGCCCGAGCACCAAGGCTTCAAATGGGCT